>NW_027488905.1:0-221798 GCF_050948215.1 Halictus rubicundus
ATCCTATCCTCTCTCCTATCCTATCTTCTATCCTATCCTATCCTCTATCCTATCCTATCCTCTATCCCATCCTATCCTCTATCATATCCTATCCTCTATCACATCCTATCTTCTATCCTATCCTATCCTCTATCCTATCAAATCCCCTATCCTATCCTCTATCATATCCTATCCTGTATCCTATCCAATCCTCTATCCTATCCTATCATCAATCCTCTCTCCTATCCAATCCTCTATCCTAGCCTATCCTCTACCCTATCCTATCCTCTATCCTATCCTATCCTCTATCGTATCAAATCCCCTATCCTATTCTCTATCCTATCCTATCCTATCCTATCCTCTATCCTATCCTTTCTTCTATCCTATCCTATCCTCTATCCTATCCTTTCCTCTATCCTATCCTATCCTCTATCCTATCCTATCGTCTATCCTATCCTATCCTCTAACCTATCCTATCCTATCCTCTATCCTATCCTATCCTCTATCCTATCCTATCCTCTATCCTATCCTTTCTTCTATAATATCCTATCCTCTATCCTATCAAATCCCCTATCCTATCCTCTATCCTATCCTATCCTCTATCCTATCCTATCCTCTATCCTATCCTATCTTCTATCCTATCCTATCCTCTATCCTATCCTTTCCTCTATCCTATCCTATCCTCTATCCTATCCTATCGTCTATCCTATCCTCGATCCTATCCTACCCTCTATCCTATCCTATCTTCTATCCGTTCCTATCTGTTGGGAAGCGAGTAAATTTAGTTCCAATGAGCGGTGTGAGAACCACTGTACGAGTTGAGCGCCACTGAACGGTGCCTGCGCGGCGTGCGATACGTAGATGCGTGTTAGTTGGATTTCGGCGCTCTCTCAAGTAAACACGAGGTGTTCGACAAATGTAACCTTTATATATTCACTACATTATTCATTATTATACTCCACATTACAACATTTAAATACAGTGTTAGATCTCTTCCTGCACACCACCTAATCATCCAATAAGATCCAACATTCAACATGGTAGCAGAGGTCCGTGGTTGGCTGATTATACTGGTGATTGCAACAAATTCGGAAGAGTTCTAGAAGGTTATGGGAACACGTGGAGCTGGAATAGTAGACGAATCTAAAACTAAAGACGAAGTAAGAAAACGGTTTGTAAAGTGTGTACAAAAGGTTATAAAGTTAAATAAAGTGGTAAAAGTGCTCAAAGAAACTGAACAGGAAAACATAAAAGTTTTGGAAGAAAGTAAATGGGAAAATAGACAAGTCAACATGGCGGATGAATTCAAGATGACGCTACCTATTTTCGATGGAAAAGATTACAGCACGTGGAAGAAGAGAATTGTGATTTTTCTAAGAATGAAAAAATGTGAAACAGTGATACAACGCGAGAGAGCTGCAACGGAGAATGAAGCCACGTGGAACGAGAAAGATCTAAAGGCAATGAATTACATTTATAGTGCCTTGTCAAACAGACAAATGGAATTAGTCAATGACGAAAATACCAGCTGTGAAATAATCAAGAAATTAGACAAGCTGTACCTACGTGAGTCAACCGCATTACAAATCTGTGTAAGAAATAAACTGGAACGGTTAAAATTAAAAGACTTTACTGAAACAAGTGAATTCTACAGTGAATTTGAAAAATTGACAATTGAGCTGAAAAATGCCGGTGCTACGGTAAATGAACCAGAAAAGTTAAATTATCTTCTGAGAACGCTACCAAGTTCCTTAAGCCATATTGGTGATTTAGTTGATGTGTTGCCCGAGCAAGAAAGAACTGTTGACTATGTTATAAATAAAATAAAGTTATACGAAGAACGTGAAAGGGATGAAAATCAAAGTTCAAAAATTAAAAGTGGCAACTCAAATGTATTTCGAAGTGAAGTAAAAAAGGACAGAACGTGTTACAAATGCGGTAAGCCTGGACATTATCAATATGAGTGTACGAGCCAGAACAACGGTGGAAACTTCTGGAGAGGTTCGAGAGGAGGAAGACAGCAGCAAGCGCCAGGAGGCGCGAGATACCAGCACCAACAGCGGGGAAGAGTCAGCTATAGCAGAGGCAGCAGCGCGTACCAAGGTACAGGTCATCGAGGACGAGGCTGTCAACAACGGCGAGACCGTCAGATCGCAGATCAAGACACGATGACATTCTTGACCGAGACAGAGGGTAGAGTAAGCTACAGTAGCGAGGTAAATAATTGCGAAAATAAATTAGAATGGGTATTAGATAGCGGATGTTCGGACCACATTATAAACAACGATAAATATTTTGTAAAATTAAGCAATTTAGACAATCCGATAAATGTTAAAGTGGGAGATGGCCGAACATTAAAAGCGACTAAAGTAGGAGACGTTAAAACAAAATTTATAACGAATTTTAACGAAAAGGAAATAATATTAAAAGATGTATTCTTCGTTAAAGAGATGGATAGAAATCTAATGAGTTTTGGTAAAATAGCAGAGAAAGCGAAAATAGTTTCAGTTGGAAATAATTCAAAGATTTACGCGGGAAATAAATTGATAGGAGTCGCGAACAAAGCAAATAATGTGTACAAGATAAACACAGTAGTCGAGAGTAAACAGAGTTATATCGCTGAAGATATAAATAACGGCATGACTTTGAAAGAGAAATTCCATAGGATTCTTGGACATGTAAACTTTGGGTATTTGAATATTCTGAGTAAAAATAATTTAGTCGAAGGCTTACCGAGTAATTTAGAGAATGAATATCTGAGATGCGGTACATGTATACAAAATAAAATGACTAACACTACTTTCGAAAATAATAGATATAGAGCGAAGGAGATAGGAGAAATTATACATGCAGATGTAAACGGACCGCATAGCACAGTAGGGTGTATGGGAGAAAGATACTTTTTAGTCTTGATTGATGATTTTAGTAAAGCTGGAAAAGTTTACACAATGAAAAATAAAAATGAAGTATGCCATTGGATTATAACTTATGTTAACTTAATAGAAAATTTAACAGAGAAAAAAATTAAACGGTTTAGATGCGATAACGGTAAAGAATTTTTGAATAAAGACATTTACGAATTTGCGAAGGGAAAAGGAATTTTCATTGAACCATGTCCTCCGTATGTTCACGAATTGAACGGAACTGCTGAACGATATAATAGGTCAATAATGGAAACAGCAAGATGTTTACTAGCAGACGCGAGAATACACAATAGATTTTGGCCAGAAGTAGTTAAAACAGCAGCATACTTAAAAAACAGAACGTTAGCAAATACCTTGGAAAAAAAGACTCCATATGAAATTATGATGGGAAGGAAGCCCGATATTAAAAATTTGAAACTGTACGGGAGTAGAGTTTTTGTTAAAGTTCCGGAGATAAAAAGAAAAAACAAATGGGATAGAAAAGCCGATTTAGGAATTTTAGTCGGTTATGAAGATGTAGGCTATAGGATTCTCATAAATAATAAAATTGTTGTAGCCAAACATGTAGATATTATCGATGAAAACGTAAAGTTAGTTGGGTTCAAAGGTAACGATGAAATTACTGATAATAGTTTAAATGGAAGTGAGATAGATCAACAAAGCATAATTGATGAAAATGATAGTATTGAAAATGATGGTAGGGAAAATAATGGAAACAATGTAAATATTCAACCCAATACAAGTATTCAAAAGTTAGAACCAGTAAGAAGGTCAGAAAGAAAGAAAAATCCTGTAAAGCGATATGGAGATCCAGTAACAAATTGTATTTACGTAAATTATGTAAGCGTAGATAGTCCGGAAAATTACAACGAGGCTATAAACAGTAATGATAGTGAAAATTGGCGAGATGCGATGAACAAAGAGATTGAATGTTTAAAAAGAAATGATACGTGGAAATTAGTTGAGAAACCAAAAGATAAAAAAATATTAGATTTAAAATGGGTGTATACAAAAAAGGCTGAGAATCAGTTTAAGGCTAGAATTGTAGTAAGAGGGTTTCAACAAAGAGAAATACTTGAAGACATTTATTCGCCAGTAGCAAGGACACAAACATTAAAAATTCTGTTAAATTACTGTGTGCAAAACGATTTAGAAATAGACCAAATGGATGTAGAAGCCGCATTCCTTAACGGGAAAATAAAGTCGGAAGTGTATGTGAAACAACCTCAAGGTTATGACGATAACACAGGGAGAGTGTGTAAGCTCGAAAAATCATTGTACGGACTACGCGAAAGTCCACGCGCATGGTATGAGTGCTTGGATAAATTTTTGTTAGATTTAGGATTTGAGAAGAGTAAGATTGATTATTGTTTATACATTATAAAAATTAATGATAAAAAAGTTTACTTAATTATTTTTGTTGATGATTTACTAATTTGTGGTCAAAGTAGAAAATTAATGGAATATATTAAAAGGAAATTAGCAGTAAAATTTCGAATGAAAGACATGGGCCAAATAAGAACGTATCTAGGCATAAATATTAACTATGAGTATAAAAATAAAAGTATGACGCTAGATCAGGAAAGTTATATTAAATCATTGGCAACAAAATATGAAATCAAAGATGCAAAATTATATGCGACGCCAATGGAGCAAAATTTAAAATGTGAACCCGCACTATCAGCATCAAGTGACTTAAAGTATAGAAATTTAATCGGTGCACTTTTATATATAAGTTCGAGTACTAGACCGGATATTTGTTATTGTGTTAACTATCTAAGCAGATTCCAAAATTGCCATGACCAAAGTCATTATAAATACGCTTTAAGAATATTAAAATATTTATATTACACCAAAGAATTAAAGTTAAAATTTGAGAAAAATCTGAACGCAGATATATTAGATTGTTGTGTAGATGCTGATTGGGCGGGAGATATAGTTGATAGAAAATCCACGACTGGATATGTAATAAGAATGTATGGTAATAGTATTTTCTGGAAATCAAAGAAACAAGATATTGTAACAAAATCATCCACAGAAGCAGAGTATGTTGCGTTGTCTGTATGCGTGAGTGAGGTTAAATTAATTAAAGAATTATTAAAGGATTTTGAAATAAAGATTAATGAGCCGATACAAATTTATGAGGATAACGCAGGTGCAATCAGTATAAGTAAATTTGGAAATTTAACAAAGAAATCTAAGTACATAGAAACGCACTATCATTTTGTAAATGAAAATTATTTAAATAGAGAGATTAATGTAATAAAAATAGATTCAGAGGAAAATCCTGCAGATATCTTTACTAAGTCATTAGGACGTACTAAGTTTGAAAAGTTCAGAGAAGAATTAAAGATTTGTTAAATAAAAAAACTAAATTTAAGGAGGCGTGTTGGGAAGCGAGTAAATTTAGTTCCAATGAGCGGTGTGAGAACCACTGTACGAGTTGAGCGCCACTGAACGGTGCCTGCGCGGCGTGCGATACGTAGATGCGTGTTAGTTGGATTTCGGCGCTCTCTCAAGTAAACACGAGGTGTTCGACAAATGTAACCTTTATATATTCACTACATTATTCATTATTATACTCCACATTACAACATTTAAATACAGTGTTAGATCTCTTCCTGCACACCACCTAATCATCCAATAAGATCCAACATTCAACACTATCAACTATCCTATCAAATCCCCTATCCTATCCTCTATCATATCCTATCCTGTATCCTATCCAATCCTCTATCCTATCCTATCATCTATCCTCAATCCTATCCTTTCCTGTATCCTATCCAATCCTCTATCCTATCCTATCCTCTATCCTATCCTGTCCTCTATCCTATCCTATCCTCTGTCCTATCCTATCCTCTATCCTATCCTATCGTGTATCCTACCCTCTATCCTATCAAATCCCCTATCCTATCCTCTGTCCTATCCTATCCTCTATCCAATCGTATCCTCTATCCTATCCTATCCTCTATCCTATCCTCTATCCTATCCTATCTTCTATCCTATCCTATCCTCTATCCTATCCTTTCCTCAATCCTATCCTATCCTCTATCCTATCCTATCGTCTATCCTATCCTATCCTCTATCCTATCCTATCCTCTATCCTATCCTATCCTCTATCCTATCCTATCTTCTATCCTATCCTATCCTCTATCCTATCAAATCCCTATCCTATCCTCTATCCTATCCTATCGTCTATCCTTTCCTCTATCCTATCCTATCCTCTATCCTATCCTATCGTCTATCCTATCCTATCCTCTATCCTATCCTATCCTCTATCCTATCCAATCCTCTATCCTATCCTATCATCAATCCTCAATCCTATCCTTTCCTGTATCCTATCCAATCCTCTATCGTATCCTGTCATCTATCCTATCCTATCCTCTATCCCATCCTATCCTCTATCCTATCCTATCGTCTATCCTATCCTCGATCCTATCCTATCCTCTATCCTATCCTTTCTTCTATCCGTTCCTATCAACTATCCTATCAAATCCCCTATCCTATCCTCTATCATATCCTATCCTGTATCCTATCCAATCCTCTATCCTATCCGATCATCTATCCTCAATCCTATCCTTTCCTGTATCCTATCCAATCCTCTATCCTATCCTATCCTCTATCCTGTCCTGTCCTCTATCCTATCCTATCCTCTATCCTATCCTATCCTCTATCCTATCCTATCTTCTATCCTATCATATCCTCTATCGTATCAAATCCCCTATCCTATCCTCTATCCTATCCTATCCTATCCTCTATCCTATCCTATCCTCTATCCTATCCTATCTTCTATCCTATCCTATCCTCTATCCTATCAAATCCCCTATCCTATCCTCTATCCTATCCTCTATCCTATCCTATCGTCTATCCTATCCTCTATCCAATCCTATCCTCTATCCTATCCTATCCTCTATCCTATTAAATCCTCTATCCTATCCTCTCCTCTATCCTATCCAATCCTCTTTCCTATCATATCCTCTATCCTATCCTATCCTCTATCCTATCCTATCGTCAATCCTGTCCTATCCTCTATCCTATCCTATCCTCTGTCCTAGCCTACCCTCTATCCTATCCGATCCAATCCCCTATCCTATCCTCTATCCAATCCTATCCTCATTCCTATCCTTCCCTGTATCCTATCCTATCATCTATCCGCAATCCTATCCTTTCCTGTATCCTATCCAGTCCTCAATCCTATCCTATCCTCTATCGTATCCTCTCGTCTATCCCATCCTATCCTCTATCCTATCCTATCCTCTATCCTATCCTATCCTCTATCCTATCCTATCTTCAATCCTATCCTATCCTCTATCCTATCAAATCCCCTATCCTATCCTCTATCCTATCCTCTATCCTATCCTATTGTCTATCCTATCCTCTATCCAATCCGATCCAATCCCCTATCCTATCCTCTATCCAATCCTATCCTCATTCCTATCCTTCCCTGTATCCTATCCTATCCTCTATCCTCTATCCTATCGTGTATCCTATCCTCTATCCTATCCTATCCACTATCCTATCAAATCCTCTATCCTATCCTCTCCTCTATCCTATCTAATCCTCTATCCTATCCTATCCTCTATCCTATCCTATCCTCTATCCTATCCTCTATCATATCCTATCCTCTATCATATCCTATCTTCTATCCTATCCTATCCTCTATCCTATCAAATCCCCTATCCTATCCTCTATCATATCCTATCCTGTATCCTATCCAATCCTCTATCCTATCCTATCATCAATCCTCTATCCTATCCAATCCTCTATCCTAGCCTATCCTCTACCCTATCATATCCTCTATCCTGTAATATCCACTATCCTATCCTATCCTCTATACAATCCTCTATCCTATCCTATCCTCTATTCTATCCTATCCTCTATCCTATCCTATCCTCTATCCTATCCTATCCTCTATCGTATCAAATCCCCTATCCTATCCTCTATCCTATCCTATCCTATCCTATCCTCTATCCTATCCTTTCTTCTATCCTATCCTATCCTCTATCCTATCCTATCCTCTATCCTATCCTATCTTCTATCCTATCCTATCCTCTATCCTATCAAATCCCCTATCCTATCCTCTATCCTATCCTATCCTCTATCCTATCCTATCTTCTATCCTATCCTATCCTCTATCCTATCCTTTCATCTATCCCATCCAATCCTCTTTCCTATCCTATCGTCTATCCTATCCTCGATCCTATCCTATCCTCTATCCTATCCTATCTTCTATCCGTTCCTATCTTCTATCCTATCAAATCCCATATCGTATCCTCTATCATATCCTATCCTATATCCTATCCAATCCTCTATCCTAGCCTATCCTCTATCCTATCCTGTCCAATCCCCTATCCTATGCTCTATCCTATCCTACCCTCTATAATATCGTATACTCTATCATATCCTATCCTCTATCCTATAATATCATCTATCCGTTACTCTTCTCTATCCTAACCTATTCTCTATCATATCCTCTATCCTATCCTATTCTCTATCCTATCCTATCCTCTATCCTATCCTATCCTCTATCCTATCCTATCCTCTATCCTATCCTATCCTCTATCCTATCCTATCCTCTATCCTATCCTATCCTCTATCCTATCCTATCTTCTATCCTTTCCTATCCTCTATCCTATCAAATCCCCTATCCTATCCTATCCTCTATCCTATCCTATCCTCTATCCTATCCTATCCTCTATCCTATCCTATCCTCTATCCTATCCTATCCTCTATCCTATCCTATCCTCTATCCTATCCTATCCTCTATCCTATCCTATCGTCTATCCTATCCTCTATCCTATCCTATCCTCTATCCTATCCTCTATCCTAGCCTACCCTCTATCCTATCCGATCCAATCCCCTATCCTATCCTCTATCCAATCCTATCCTCATTCCTATCCTTCCCTGTATCCTATCCAGTCCTCTGTCCTATCCTATCCTCTATCCTATCCAGTCCTCTATCCTATCCTATCCTCTACCCTATCCTATCGTCTATCCTATCCTGTATCCTATCCTATCCTCTATCCTATCAAATCCCCTATCCTATCCTCTATCCTATCCTATCCTCTATCCAATCCTCTATCCTATACTATCCTCTATCCTATCCTATCCTCTAACCTATCCTATCCTCTATCCTATCCTATCGTCTATCCTGTATTATCCTCTATCCTATCCTATCGTCTATCCTGTATTATCCTCTATCCTATCCTATCCTCTATCCTAGCCTATCCTCTATCCTATCCTATCCAATCCCCTATCCTATCCTCTATCCAATCCTATCCTCTATCCTATCCTATCCTCTATCCTATCAAATCCTCTATCCTATCCTCTCCTCTATCCTATCCAATCCTCTATCCTATCCTATCCTCTATCCTATCCTATCCTCTATCCTATCCTATCGTCAATCCTGTCCTATCCTCTATCCTATCCTATCCTCTATCCTATCCTTTATCCTAGCCTATCCTCTATCCTATCCAATCCAATCCCCTATCCTATCCTCTATCCAATCCTATCCTCATTCCTATCCTTCCCTGTATCCTATCCTATCCTCTATCCTCTATCCTATCGTGTATCCTATCTTCTATCCTATCCTATCCACTATCCTATCAAATCCTCTATCCTATCCTATCGTCAATCCTGTCCTATCCTCTATCCTATCATCTATCCTAGCCTATCCTCTATCCTACCCAATCCAATCCCCTATCCTATCCTCTATCCAATCCTATCCTCAATCCTATCCTTTCCTGTATCCTATCCTATCTTCTATTCTATCCTATCCTCTATCCAATCCTATCCTCAATCCTATCCTTTCCTGTATCCTATCCTCTATCCAATCCTATTCTCTACCCTATCATATCCTCTATCCTATAATATCCTCTATCCTATCCTATCCTCTATCCTATCATATCCTCTATCCTACCCTATCCTCTATCCTATCCTTTCCTCTATCCTAGCCTATCCTCTATCCTATCCAATCCAATCCCCTGTCCTATCCTCTATCCAATCCTATCCTTTCCTGTATCCTATCCTATCCTCTATCCTCTATCCTATCCAATCCTCTGTCCTATCCTATCCTCTATCCTATCCTATCGTGTATCCTATCCCCTATCCTATCCTCTGTCCTATCCTATCCTCTATCCTATCCTATCGTGTATCCTATCCTCTATCCTATCAAATTCCCTATCCTATCCTGTGTCCTATCCTATCCTCTATCCTATCCTATCCTCTATCCTATCCAATCCTCTATCCTATCCTATCGTCTATCCTATCCTATCCTCTATCCTATCCTATCCTCTATCCTATCCTATCCTCTATCCTATCCTATCTTCTATCCTATTTTTTTTTTTTTTTCCGAGGAGGTAATCTCGTTACGGATACCCGAACCCCCCCCGGGGGGGGGGGGTGGTCCGGGTTATGTGGGACGCCTCGGCTGGTTGGTGCAACGCCGAGTATACCCACTAACTCCTCCCCGTCCGTCCCTAGACTCCTGGGGGCACCCGTGCTCTGCGCGCGCATGTCAATCCGGTGTGCCCCCGCCTTAGATCCTATCTTCTATCCTATCCTATCCTCTATCCTATCAAATCCCCTATCCTATCCTCTATCCTATCCTATCGTCTATCCTATCCTCTATCCAATCCTATCCTCTATCCTATCCTATCCTCTATCCTATCAAATCCTCTATCCTATCCACTCCTCTATCCTATCCAATCCTCTATCCTATCATATCCTCTATCCTATCCTATCCTCTATCCTATCCTATCGTCAATCCTGTCCTATCCTCTATCCTATCCTATCCTCAATCCTATCCTCTATCCTAGACTACCCTCTATCCTATCCGATCCAATCCCCTATCCTATCCTCTATCCAATCCTATCCTCATTCCTATCCTTCCCTGTATCCTATCCTATCCTCTATCCTCTATCCTATCCAATCCTCTGTCCTATACTATCTTGTATCCTATCCTATCGTGTATCCTATCCTCTATCCTATCCTATCCTCTATCCTATCAAATCCTCTATCCTATCCTCTCCTCTATCCTATCCAATCCTCTATCCTATCCTATCGTCTATCCTGTATTATCCTCTATCCTATCCTATCCTCTATCCTATCCTCTATCCTAGCCTATCCTGTATCCTATCCTATCCAATCCCCTATCCTATCCTCAATCCTATCCTTTCCTGTATCCTATCCTATCCTCTATCCTCTATCCTATCCAATCCTTTGTCCTATCCTATCCTCTATCCTATCGAATCCCCTATCCTATCCTCTGTCCTATCCTATCCTCTATCCTATCCTATCCTCTGTCCTATCCTATCCTCTATCCTATCAAATCCCCTATCCTATCCTCTGTCCTATCATATCCTCTAATCCTATCCTATCCTCTATCCTATCCTATCGTCTATCCTATCCTCTATCCTATCCTATCCCCTATCCAATCCTATCCTCAATCCTATCCTTATCTGTATCCTATCCTATCCTGTATCCTCTACCCTATCATATCCTCTATCCTATTCTATCCTCTATCCTATCCTATCGTCTATCCTATCCTCTATCCTATCCTATCGTCTATCCTATCCTATCATATCCTCTATCCTATCCTATCCTCTATCCTATCCTATCGTCTATCCTATCCTCTATCCTATCCTATCGTCTATCCTATCCTCTATCCTATCCTATCCTCTATCCTATCCTCTCCTGTATCCTATCCTATCCTCTATCCTATCCTATCCTCTATCCTATCCTATCCTCTATCCTATCGTATCCTCTATCCTATCCTATCGTCTATCCTATCCTCTATCCTATCCTATCCTCTATCCTATCAAATCCCCTATCCTATCCTCTATCCTATCCTATCCTCTATCCTATCCTCTATCCTATCGAATCCCCTATCCTATCCTCTGTCCTATCCTATCCTCTATCCTATCCTATCCTCTGTCCTATCCTATCCTCTATCCTATCAAATCCCCTATCCTATCCTCTGTCCTGTCATATCCTCTAATCCTATCCTATCCTCTATCCTATCCTATCGTCTATCCTATCCTCTATCCTATCCTATCCCCTATCCAATCCTATCCTCAATCCTATCCTTATCTGTATCCTATCCTATCCTGTATCCTCTACCCTATCATATCCTCTATCCTATTCTATCCTCTATCCTATCCTATCGTCTATCCTATCCTCTATCCTATCCTATCGTCTATCCTATCCTATCCTATCCTCTATCCTATCAAATCCCCTATCCTATCAAATCCTCTATCCTATCAAATCCCCTATCCTATCAAATCCTCTATCCTATCCTCTATCCTATCCTATCCCCTATCCAATCCTATCCTCAATCCTATCCTTATCTGTATCCTATCCTATCCTGTATCCTCTACCCTATCATATCCTCTATCCTATTCTATCCTCTATCCTATCCTATCGTCTATCCTATCCTCTATCCTATCCTATCGTCTATCCTATCCTCTATCCTATCCTATCCTCTATCCTATCCTCTCCTGTATCCTATCCTATCCTCTATCCTATCCTATCCTCTATCCTATCCTATCCTCTATCCTATCGTATCCTCTATCCTATCCTATCGTCAATCCTGTCTTATCCTCTATCCTATCCTATCCTCTATCCTATCCTTTATCCTAGCCTATCCTCTATCCTATCCAATCCAATCCCCTATCCTATCCTCTATCCAATCCTATCCTCAATCCTATCCTTTCCTGTATCCTATCCTATCCTCTATCCTCTATCCTATCCAATCCTCTGTCCTATCCTATCCTCTGTCCTATCCTATCGTGTATCCTATCCTCTATCCTATCAAATCCCCTATCCTATCCTCTATCCTATCCTATCCTCTATCCTATCCTATCCTCTATCCTATCCTATCCTCTATCCTATCCTATCCTCTATCCTCTATCCTATCCAATCCTCTGTCCTATCCTATCCTCTATCCTATCCTATCGTGTATCCTATCCTCTATCCTATCAAATCCCCTATCCTATCCTCTATCCTATCCTATCCTCTATCCTATCCTATCCTCTATCCTATCCTATCGTCTATCCTATCCTATCCTCTATCCTATCCTGTCCACTATCCTATCCTATCCTCTATCCTATCCTATCCTCTTTCCTATCCTATCTTCTATCCTATCCTATCCTCTATCCTATCAAATCCCCTATCCTATCCTCTATCCTATCCTATCCTCTATCCTACCCTATCCTCTATCCTATCCTATCCTCTATACTATCCAATCCTCTATCCTATCCTATCCTCAATACTATCCTATCCTCTATCCTATCCTATCGTCTATCCTATCCTATCCTATCCTCTATCCTATCAAATCCCCTATCCTATCAAATCCTCTATCCTATCAAATCCCCTATCATATCAAATCCTCTATCCTATCCTCTATCCTATCCTATCCTCTATCCTATCCTATCGTGTATCCTATCCTCTATACTATCAAATCCCCTATCCTATACTCTGTCCTATCCTATCCTCTATCCTATCCTATCGTCTATCCTATCCTCTATCCTATCCTATCCCCTATCCAATCCTATCCTCAATCATATCCTTATACGTATCCTATCCTATCCTGTATCCTCTACCCTATCATATCCTCTATCCTATTCTATCCTCTATCCTATCCTATCGTCTATCCTATCCTCCATCCTATCCTATCGTCTATCCTATCCTCTATCCTATCCTGTCCTCTATCCTATCCTCTCCTGTATCCTATCCTATCCTATCGTCAATCCTGTCCTATCCTCTATCCTATCCTATCCTCTATCCTATCCTTTATCCTAGCCTATCCTCTATCCTATCCAATCCAATCCCCTATCCTATCCTCTATCCAATCCTATCCTCAATCCTATCCTTTCCTGTATCCTATCCTATCCTCTATCCTCTAGCCTATCCAATCCTCTGTCCTATCCTATCCTCTATCCTATCCTATCGTGTATCCTATCCTCTATCCTATCAAATCCCCTATCCTATCCTCTATCCTATCCTATCCTCTATCCTATCCTATCCTCTATCCTATCCTATCCTCTATCCTATCCTATCCTCTATCCTATCCTATCCTCTATCCTATCCTATCGTCTATCCTATCCTCTATCCTATCCTATCCCCTATCCAATCCTATCCTCAATCCTATCCTTTCCTGTATCCTATCCTCTATCCTCTATCCTATCCTATTCTCTACCCTATCATATCCTCTATCCTATAATATCCTCTATCCTACCCTATCCTCTATCCTATCATATCCTCTATCCTACCCTATCCTCTATCCTATCCTATCCTCTATCCTATCCTTTCCTCTATCCTATCCTATCCTCTATCCTATCATATCCTCTATCCTACCCTATCCTCTATCCTATCCTATCCTCTATCCTGTCCTATCCAATCCCCTATCCTATCCTCTATCCAATCCTATCCTCAATCCTATCCTTTCCTGTATCCTATCCTATCATCTATCCTCTATCCTATCCAATCGTCTGTCCTATCCTATCCTCTATCCTATCCTATCGTGTATCCTATTCTCTATCCTATCAAATCCCCTATCCTATCCTCTGTCCTATCCTATCCTCTATCCTATCCTATCCTCTATAATATCCTATCGTCTATCCTATCCTCTATCCTATCCTATCTTCCATCCTATCCTATCCTCTATCCTATCAAATCCCCTATCCTATCAAATCCTCTATCCTATCCTATCCTCTATCCTATCCCATCTTCTATCCTATCCTATCCTCTATCCTATCAAATCCCCTATCCTATCCTCTGTCCTATCCTATCCTCTATCCTATCCTATCCTCTATCCTATCAAATCCCCTATCCTATCAAATCCCCTATCCTATCCTCTATCCTATCCTATCCTCTATCCTATCCTATCCTCTATCCTATCCTATCGTCTATCCTATCCTCTATCCTATCCTATGCTCTATCCTATCCTATCCCCTATCATATCCTATCCTCTATCCTATCCTATTCTCTATCCTATCCTATCCTCTATCCTATCCTAACCTCTATTCTATCCTATCGTCTATCCTATCCTCTATCCTATCCTATCCTCTGTCCTATCCTATCCTCTATCCTATCCTATCCTATCCTATCCTATCCTCTATCCTATCCTATCTTCTATCCTATCCTATCCTCTATCCTATCCTATCCTCTATCCTAACCTATTCTCTATCCTATCCTCTATCCTATCCTCTATCCTATCCTATCCTCTATCCTATCCTATCCTCTATCCTATCCTATCCCCTATCCTATCCTGTCGTCTATCCTATCCTCTATCCTATCCTATCCTCTATCCTATCCTATCCTCTATCCTATCCTATCGTCTATCCCATCCTCTATCCTATACTGTCGTCTATCCTAACCTCTATCCTATCCTATCCTCTATCCTATCCTATCCTCTATCCTATCCTGTCGTCTATCCTAACCTCTATCCTATCCTATCCTCTATCCTATCCTATCCTCTATCCTATCCTATCCTCTATCCTATCCCATCTTCTATCCTATCCTATCCTCTATCCTATCAAATCCCCTATCCTATCCTCTATCCTATCAAATCCCCTATCCTATCCTCTATCCTATCCTATCCTCTATCCTATCCTATCCTCTATCCTATCCTATCCTCTATCCTATCCCATCTTCTATCCTATCCTATCCTCTATCCAATCAAATCCCCTATCCTATCCTCTATCCTATCCTATCCTCTATCCTATCCTATCCCCTATCGTATCCTGTTTTCTATCCTATCCAATCCCCTATCCTATCCTCTATCCTATCCTATCGCCTAAGATATCGTATCCTCTATCCTATCCTAACTTCTATCCTATCCTATCCTCTATCTTATCATATCCTCTATCCTATAATATCCTCTATCCTATACTATCCCCTATCCAATGCTCTATCCCATCCTATCCTCTATCCTATCCTATCCTCTATCCTATCCTATCCTCTATCCTATCCTATCCTCTATCCTAACCTATTCTCTATCCTATCCTCTATCCTATCCTCTATCCTATCCTATCCTCTATCCTATCCTATCCTCTATCCTATCCTATCCTCTATCCTATCCTATCCTCTATCCTATCCTATCCTCTATCCTATCCTATCCTCTATCCTATCCTATCCTCTATCCTATCCTATCGTCTATCCTATCCTCTATCCTATCCTATCCTCTATCCTATCCTATCCTCTATCCTATCCTATCCTCTATCCTATCCCATCTTCTATCCTATCCTATCCTCTATCCTATCAAATCCCCTATCCTATCCTCTGTCCTACCCTATCCTCTATCCTATCCTATCCTCTATCCTATCAAATCCCCTATCCTATCCTCTATCCTCTATCCTATCCTATCCTCTATCCTATCCTATCCTCTATCCTATCCTATCCTCTATCCTAACCTATTCTCTATCCTATCCTCTATCCTATCCTCTATCCTATCCTATCCTCTATCCTATCCTATCCTCTATCCTATCCTATCCCCTATCCTATCCTGTCGTCTATCCTATCCTCTATCCTATCCTATCCTCTACCCTATCCTATCCTCTATCCTATCCTATCCTCTATCCTATCCTATCCTCTATCCTATCCTATCGTCTATCCCATCCTCTATCCTATACTGTCGTCTATCCTAACCTCTATCCTATCCTATCCTCTATCCTATCCTATCCTCTATCCTATCCTGTCGTCTATCCTAACCTCTATCCTATCCTATCCTCTATCCTATCCTATCCTCTATCCTATCCTATCCTCTATCCTATCCCATCTTCTATCCTATCCTATCCTCTATCCTATCAAATCCCCTATCCTATCCTCTGTCCTATCCTATCCTCTATCCTATCCTATCCTCTATCCTATCAAATCCCCTATCCTATCCTCTATCCTATCAAATCCCCTATCCTATCCTCTATCCTATCCTATCCTCTATCCTATCCTATCCTCTATCCTATCCTATCCTCTATCCTATCCTATCCTCTATCCTATCCTATCCTCTATCCTATCCCATCTTCTATCCTATCCTATCCTCTATCCTATCAAATCCCCTATCCTATCCTCTATCCTATCCTATCCTCTATCCTATCCTATCCCCTATCGTATCCTGTTTTCTATCCTATCCAATCCCCTATCCTATCCTCTATCCTATCCTATCGCCTAAGATATCGTATCCTCTATCCTATCCTAACTTCTATCCTATCCTATCCTCTATCTTATCATATCCTCTATCCTATAATATCCTCTATCCTATCCTATCCCCTATCCAATGCTCTATCCCATCCTATCCTCTATCCTATCCTATCCTCTATCCTATCCTCTATCCTCTATCCTATCCCATCCTCTATCCTATCCTATCCTCTATCCTATCCTATCCTCTATCCTCTATCCTATCCTATCCTCTATCCTAACCTATTCTCTATCCTATCCTCTATCCTATCCTATCCTCTATCCTATCCTATCCTCTATCCTATCCTATCCTCTATCCTGTCCTATCGTCTATCCTATCCTCTATCCTATCCTGTCGTTTATCCTATCCTCTATCCTATCGTATCCTCTATCCTATCCTATCCTCTATCCTATCCTATCCTCTATCCTATCCTATCCTCTATCCTATCCCATCTTCTATCCTATCCTATCCTCTATCCTATCTAATCCCCTATCCTATCCTCTGTCCTATCCTATCCTCTATCCTATCCTATCCTCTATCCTATCAAATCCCCTATCCTATCCTCTATCCTCTATCCTATCCTATCCTCTATCCTATCCTATCCTCTATCCTATCCTATCCTCTATCCTAACCTATTCTCTATCCTATCCTCTACCCTATCCTATATCCTATCCTATCCTCTATCCTATCCTATCCTCTATCCTATCCTATCCTCTATCCTATCCTGTCGTCTATCCTATCCTCTATCCTATCCTATCCTCTATCCTATCCTATCGTCTATCCTATCCTATCCTCTACCCTATCCTATCCTCTATCCTATCCTATCCTCTATCCTATCCTATCCTCTATCCTATCCTAAAGTCTATCCTATACTCTATCCTATCCTGTCGTCTATCCTAACCTCTATCCTATCCTATCCTCTATCCTATCCTATCCTCTATCCTATCCTATCCTCTATCCTATCCTCTCCTCTATCCTATCCTATCCTCTATCCTATCCTATCCTCTATCCTATCCTATCCTCTATCCTATCCTATCCTCTATCCTATCCTATCCTCTATCCTAACCTCTATCCTATCCTATCCTCTATCCTATCCTATCCTCTATCCTATCCTATCCTCTATCCTAACCTATTCTCTATCCTATCCTCTATCCTATCCTCTATCCTATCCTATCCTCTATCCTATCCTATCCTCTATCCTCTATCCTCTATCCTATCCTATCCTCTATCCTAACCTATTCTCTATCCTATCCTCTATCCTATCCTCTATCCTATCCTCTATCCTATCCTCTATCCTATCCTATCCTCTATCCTATCCTATCCTCTATCCTATCCTATCTTCAATCCTATCCTATCCTCTATCCTATCATATCCTCTATCCTATAATATCCTCTATCCTATCCTATCCTCTATTCTATCCTATCGTCTATCCTATCCTCTATCCTATCCTATCCTCTATCCTATCCTATCGTCTATCGTATCCTCTATCCTATCCTATCCTCTATCCTATCCTATCCTCTATCCTATCCTATCCTCTATCCTATCCTATCCTCTATCCTATCCTATCCTCTTTCCTATCCTATCCTCTATCCTATCCTATCCTCTATCCTATCCTATCCTCTATCCTATCCTATCCTCTATCCTATCCTATCCTCTATCCTATCCTATCCTCTATCCTATCCTATCCTGTATCCTATCCTATCCTCTATCCTATCCTATCCTCTATCCTATCCTATCCTCTATCCTATCCTATCCTCTATCCTATCCTGTATAATATCAAATCCCGTATCCTATCCTGTATCCTATCAAATCCCGTATCCTATCCTCTATCCTATCCTATCGTCTATCCTATCCTATCCTCTATCCTATCCTATCGTCTATCCTATCGTCTATCCTATCCTATCCTCTATCCTATCCTATCCTCTATCCTATCCTATCCTCTATCCTATCCTATCTTCTATCCTATCCTATCCTCTATCCTATCAAATCCCCTATCCTATCCTCTATCCTATCCTATCCTGTATCCTATCCAATCCTCTATCCTATCCTATCATCTATCATCAATCGTATCCTTTACTGTATCCTATCCAATCCTCTATCCTATCCTATCCTCTATCCTATCCTATCCTATCCTCTATCGTATCCTATCCTCTATCCTATCCTATCCTCTATCCTATCCTATCCTATCCTATCCTCTATCCTATCCTATCCTCTATCCTATCCTATCGTCTATCCTATCCTCTATCCTATCCTATCCTGTATCCTATCCTATCGTCTATCCTATCCTCTATCCTATCCTATCCTGTATCCTATCCTATCGTCTATCCTATCCTCTATCCTATCCTCTATCCTATCCAATCCTCTATCCTATCCTATCATCTATCCTCTAACCTATCCAATCCTCTATCCTAGCCTATCCTCTATCCTATCATATCCTCTATCCTATAACATCCTGTATCCTATCCTATCCTCTATCCAATCCTCTATCCTAACATATCCTCCATTCTATCCTGTCCTGTATCCTATCAAATCCCCTATCCTATCCTCTGTACTATCCTATCCTCTATCCTATCCTATCGTCTATCCTATCGTCTATCCTATCCTCTATCCTATCCTATCCTCTATCCTATCCTATCCTCTATCCTATCCTATCCTCTATCCTATCCTATCCTCTATCCCATCCTATCCTCTATCCTATCCTATCCTCTATCCTATCTTATCCTCTATCCAATCCTCTATCCTATCCTCTATCCTATCCTATCTTCTGTCCTATTCTACCCTCTATCCTATCAAATCCCCTATCCTATCCTCTATCCTATCCTATCCTCTATCCTATCCTATCCTCTATCCTATCCAATCCTCTATCCTATCCTATCCTCTATTCTATCCTGTCCTGTATCCTATCAAATCCCCTATCCTATCCTCTGTACTATCCTATCCTCTATCCTATCCTATCGTCTATCCTATCGTCTATCCTATCCTCTATCCTATCCTATCCTCTATCCTATCCTATCCTCTATCCTATCCTATCCTCTATCCTATCCTAAAGTCTATCCTATACTCTATCCTATCCTGTCGTCTATCCTAACCTCTATCCTATCCTATCCTCTATCCTATCCTATCCTCTATCCTATCCTATCCTCTATCCTATCCTATCCTCTATCCTATCCTATCCTCTATCCTATCCTATCCTCTATCCTATCCTATCCTCTATCCTCTATCCTATCCTATCCTCTATCCTAACCTATTCTCTATCCTATCCTCTATCCTATCCTCTATCCTATCCTATCCTCTATCCTATCCTATCCTCTATCATATCCTGTCGTCTATCCTATGCTCTATCCTATCCTATCCTCTATCCTATCCTATCCTCTATCCTATCATATCCTCTATCCTATCCTATCCTCTATCCTATCCTATCCTCTATCCTCTATCCTATCCTATCCTCTATCCTAACCTATTCTCTATCCTATCCTCTATCCTATCCTCTATCCTATCCTATCCTCTATCCTATCCTATCCTCTATCCTATCCTATCCTCTATCCTATCCTATCCTCTATCCTATCCTATCGTCTATCCTATCCTCTATCCTATCCTGTCGTCTATCCTATCCTCTATCCTATCCTATCCTCTATCCTATCCTATCCTCTATCCTATCCTATCCTCTATCCTATCCTATCCTCTATCCTATCCCATCTTCTATCCTATCCTATCCTCTATCCTACCAAATCCCCTATCCTATCCTCTGTCCTACCCTATCCTCTATCCTATCCTATCCTCTATCCTATCAAATCCCCTATCCTATCCTCTATCCTCTATCCTATCCTATCCTCTATCCTATCCTATCCTCTATCCTATCCTATCCTCTATCCTATCCTATCCTCTATCCTAACCTATTCTCTATCCTATCCTCTATCCTATCCTCTATCCTATCCTATCCTTTATCCTATCCTATCCTCTATCCTATCCTATCCTCTATCCTATCCTATCCTCTATCCTATCCTGTCGTCTATCCTATCCTCTATCCTATCCTATCCTCTATCCTATCCTATCGTCTATCCTATCCTATCCTCTACCCTATCCTATCCTCTATCCTATCCTATCCTCTATCCTATCCTATCCTCTATCCTATCCTATCCTCTATCCTATCCTATCGTCTATCCTATCCTCTATCCTATCCTGTCGTCTATCCTAACCTCTATCCTATCCTATCCTCTATCCTATCCTATCCTCTATCCTATCCTATCCTCTATCCTATCCCATCTTCTATCCTCTCCTATCCTCTATCCTATCAAATCCCCTATCCTATCCTCTGTCCTATCCTATCCTCTATCCTATCCTATCCTCTATCCTATCAAATCCCCTATCCTATCAAATCCCCTATCCTATCGTCTATCCTATCAAATCCCCTATCGTATCCTCTATCCTATCCTATCCTCTATCCTATCAAATCCCCTATCCTATCCTCTATCCTATCCTATCCTCTATCCTATCATATCCTCTATCCTATAATATCCTCTATCCTATCCTTTCCTCTATCCAATCCTCTACCCTATCCTATCCTCTATCCTATCCTATCCTCTATCCTATCCTATCCTCTATCCTATCCTATCCTCTATCCTATCCTATCTTCTATCCTATCCTATCCTCTATCCTATCAAATCCCCTCTCCTATCCTCTATCCTATCCTATCCTGTATCCTATCCAATCCTCTATCCTATCCTATCATCTATCCTCTATCCTATCCTATCCTCTATCCTATCAAATCCCCTATCCTATCCTCTATCCTATCCTATCCTCTATCCTATCATATCCTCTATCCTATAATATCCTCTATCCTATCCTTTCCTCTATCCAATCCTCTACCCTATCCTATCCTCTATCCTATCCTATCCTCTATCCTATCCTATCCTCTATCCTATCCTATCCTCTATCCTATCCTATCCTCTATCCTATCCTATCTTCTATCCTATCCTATCCTCTATCCTATCAAATCCCCTCTCCTATCCTCTATCCTATCCTATCCTGTACCCTATCCAATCCTCTATCCTATCCTATCATCTATCCTCTATCCTATCCTATCCTCTATCCTGTCCTATCGTCTATCCTATCCTCTATCCTATCCTGTCGTTTATCCTATCCTCTATCCTATCGTATCCTCTATCCTATCCTATCCTCTATCCTATCCTATCCTCTATCCTATCCTATCCTCTATCCTATCCCATCTTCTATCCTATCCTATCCTCTATCCTATCTAATCCCCTATCCTATCCTCTGTCCTATCCTATCCTCTATCCTATCCTATCCTCTATCCTATCAAATCCCCTATCCTATCCTCTATCCTCTATCCTATCCTATCCTCTATCCTATCCTATCCTCTATCCTATCCTATCCTCTATCCTAACCTATTCTCTATCCTATCCTCTACCCTATCCTATATCCTATCCTATCCTCTATCCTATCCTATCCTCTATCCTATCCTATCCTCTATCCTATCCTGTCGTCTATCCTATCCTCTATCCTATCCTATCCTCTATCCTATCCTATCGTCTATCCTATCCTATCCTCTACCCTATCCTATCCTCTATCCTATCCTATCCTCTATCCTATCCTATCCTCTATCCTATCCTAAAGTCTATCCTATACTCTATCCTATCCTGTCGTCTATCCTAACCTCTATCCTATCCTATCCTCTATCCTATCCTATCCTCTATCCTATCCTATCCTCTATCCTATCCTCTCCTCTATCCTATCCTATCCTCTATCCTATCCTATCCTCTATCCTATCCTATCCTCTATCCTATCCTATCCTCTATCCTATCCTATCCTCTATCCTAACCTCTATCCTATCCTATCCTCTATCCTATCCTATCCTCTATCCTATCCTATCCTCTATCCTAACCTATTCTCTATCCTATCCTCTATCCTATCCTCTATCCTATCCTATCCTCTATCCTATCCTATCCTCTATCCTCTATCCTCTATCCTATCCTATCCTCTATCCTAACCTATTCTCTATCCTATCCTCTATCCTATCCTCTATCCTATCCTCTATCCTATCCTCTATCCTATCCTATCCTCTATCCTATCCTATCCTCTATCCTATCCTATCTTCAATCCTATCCTATCCTCTATCCTATCATATCCTCTATCCTATAATATCCTCTATCCTATCCTATCCTCTATTCTATCCTATCGTCTATCCTATCCTCTATCCTATCCTATCCTCTATCCTATCCTATCGTCTATCGTATCCTCTATCCTATCCTATCCTCTATCCTATCCTATCCTCTATCCTATCCTATCCTCTATCCTATCCTATCCTCTATCCTATCCTATCCTCTTTCCTATCCTATCCTCTATCCTATCCTATCCTCTATCCTATCCTATCCTCTATCCTATCCTATCCTCTATCCTATCCTATCCTCTATCCTATCCTATCCTCTATCCTATCCTATCCTGTATCCTATCCTATCCTCTATCCTATCCTATCCTCTATCCTATCCTATCCTCTATCCTATCCTATCCTCTATCCTATCCTGTATAATATCAAATCCCGTATCCTATCCTGTATCCTATCAAATCCCGTATCCTATCCTCTATCCTATCCTATCGTCTATCCTATCCTATCCTCTATCCTATCCTATCGTCTATCCTATCGTCTATCCTATCCTATCCTCTATCCTATCCTATCCTCTATCCTATCCTATCCTCTATCCTATCCTATCTTCTATCCTATCCTATCCTCTATCCTATCAAATCCCCTATCCTATCCTCTATACTATCCTATCCTGTATCCTATCCAATCCTCTATCCTATCCTATCATCTATCATCAATCGTATCCTTTACTGTATCCTATCCAATCCTCTATCCTATCCTATCCTCTATCCTATCCTATCCTATCCTCTATCGTATCCTATCCTCTATCCTATCCTATCCTCTATCCTATCCTATCCTATCCTATCCTCTATCCTATCCTATCCTCTATCCTATCCTATCGTCTATCCTATCCTCTATCCTATCCTATCCTGTATCCTATCCTATCGTCTATCCTATCCTCTATCCTATCCTATCCTGTATCCTATCCTATCGTCTATCCTATCCTCTATCCTATCCTCTATCCTATCCAATCCTCTATCCTATCCTATCATCTATCCTCTAACCTATCCAATCCTCTATCCTAGCCTATCCTCTATCCTATCATATCCTCTATCCTATAACATCCTGTATCCTATCCTATCCTCTATCCAATCCTCTATCCTAACCTATCCTCCATTCTATCCTGTCCTGTATCCTATCAAATCCCCTATCCTATCCTCTGTACTATCCTATCCTCTATCCTATCCTATCGTCTATCCTATCGTCTATCCTATCCTCTATCCTATCCTATCCTCTATCCTATCCTATCCTCTATCCTATCCTATCCTCTATCCTATCCTATCCTCTATCCCATCCTATCCTCTATCCTATCCTATCCTCTATCCTATCTTATCCTCTATCCAATCCTCTATCCTATCCTCTATCCTATCCTATCTTCTGTCCTATTCTACCCTCTATCCTATCAAATCCCCTATCCTATCCTCTATCCTATCCTATCCTCTATCCTATCCTATCCTCTATCCTATCCAATCCTCTATCCTATCCTATCCTCTATTCTATCCTGTCCTGTATCCTATCAAATCCCCTATCCTATCCTCTGTACTATCCTATCCTCTATCCTATCCTATCGTCTATCCTATCGTCTATCCTATCCTCTATCCTATCCTATCCTCTATCCTATCCTATCCTCTATCCTATCCTATTCTCTATCCTATCCTAAAGTCTATCCTATACTCTATCCTATCCTGTCGTCTATCCTAACCTCTATCCTATCCTATCCTCTATCCTATCCTATCCTCTATCCTATCCTATCCTCTATCCTATCCTATCCTCTATCCTATCCTATCCTCTATCCTATCCTATCCTCTATCCTATCCTATCCTCTATCCTATCCTATCCTCTATCCTATCCTATCCTCTATCCTCTATCCTATCCTATCCTCTATCCTAACCTATTCTCTATCCTATCCTCTATCCTATCCTCTATCCTATCCTATCCTCTATCCTATCCTATCCTCTATCATATCCTGTCGTCTATCCTATGCTCTATCCTATCCTATCCTCTATCCTATCCTATCCTCTATCCTATCATATCCTCTATCCTATCCTATCCTCTATCCTATCCTATCCTCTATCCTCTATCCTATCCTATCCTCTATCCTAACCTATTCTCTATCCTATCCTCTATCCTATCCTCTATCCTATCCTATCCTCTATCCTATCCTATCCTCTATCCTATCCTATCCTCTATCCTATCCTA
This sequence comes from Halictus rubicundus, assembly GCF_050948215.1. Lineage (NCBI taxonomy): Eukaryota > Metazoa > Arthropoda > Insecta > Hymenoptera > Halictidae > Halictus > Halictus rubicundus. Next base: position 25,436 of record NW_027488905.1, read on the forward strand.
TCCTCTATCCTATCCTATCGTCTATCCTATCCTCTATCCTATCCTGTCGTCTATCCTATCCTCTATCCTATCCTATCCTCTATCCTATCCTATCCTCTATCCTATCCTATCCTCTATCCTATCCCATCTTCTATCCTATCCTATCCTCTATCCTACCAAATCCCCTATCCTATCCTCTGTCCTACCCTATCCTCTATCCTATCCTATCCTCTATCCTATCAAATCCCCTATCCTATCCTCTATCCTCTATCCTATCCTATCCTCTATCCTATCCTATCCTCTATCCTATCCTATCCTCTATCCTATCCTATCCTCTATCCTAACCTATTCTCTATCCTATCCTCTATCCTATCCTCTATCCTATCCTATCCTTTATCCTATCCTATCCTCTATCCTATCCTATCCTCTATCCTATCCTATCCTCTATCCTATCCTGTCGTCTATCCTATCCTCTATCCTATCCTATCCTCTATCCTATCCTATCGTCTATCCTATCCTATCCTCTACCCTATCCTATCCTCTATCCTATCCTATCCTCTATCCTATCCTATCCTCTATCCTATCCTATCCTCTATCCTATCCTATCGTCTATCCTATCCTCTATCCTATCCTGTCGTCTATCCTAACCTCTATCCTATCCTATCCTCTATCCTATCCTATCCTCTATCCTATCCTATCCTCTATCCTATCCCATCTTCTATCCTCTCCTATCCTCTATCCTATCAAATCCCCTATCCTATCCTCTGTCCTATCCTATCCTCTATCCTATCCTATCCTCTATCCTATCAAATCCCCTATCCTATCAAATCCCCTATCCTATCGTCTATCCTATCAAATCCCCTATCGTATCCTCTATCCTATCCTATCCTCTATCCTATCAAATCCCCTATCCTATCCTCTATCCTATCCTATCCTCTATCCTATCATATCCTCTATCCTATAATATCCTCTATCCTATCCTTTCCTCTATCCAATCCTCTACCCTATCCTATCCTCTATCCTATCCTATCCTCTATCCTATCCTATCCTCTATCCTATCCTATCCTCTATCCTATCCTATCTTCTATCCTATCCTATCCTCTATCCTATCAAATCCCCTCTCCTATCCTCTATCCTATCCTATCCTGTATCCTATCCAATCCTCTATCCTATCCTATCATCTATCCTCTATCCTATCCTATCCTCTATCCTATCAAATCCCCTATCCTATCCTCTATCCTATCCTATCCTCTATCCTATCATATCCTCTATCCTATAATATCCTCTATCCTATCCTTTCCTCTATCCAATCCTCTACCCTATCCTATCCTCTATCCTATCCTATCCTCTATCCTATCCTATCCTCTATCCTATCCTATCCTCTATCCTATCCTATCCTCTATCCTATCCTATCTTCTATCCTATCCTATCCTCTATCCTATCAAATCCCCTCTCCTATCCTCTATCCTATCCTATCCTGTACCCTATCCAATCCTCTATCCTATCCTATCATCTATCCTCTATCCTATAATATCCTCTATCCTATCCTATCCTCTATTCTATCCTATCGTCTATCCTATCCTCTATCCTATCCTATCCTCTATCCTATCCTATCGTCTATCGTATCCTCTATCCTATCCTATCCTCTATCCTATCCTATCCTCTATCCTATCCTATCCTCTATCCTATCCTATCCTCTATCCTATCCTATCCTCTTTCCTATCCTATCCTCTATCCTATCCTATCCTCTATCCTATCCTATCCTCTATCCTATCCTATCCTCTATCCTATCCTATCCTCTATCCTATCCTATCCTCTATCCTATCCTATCCTGTATCCTATCCTATCCTCTATCCTATCCTATCCTCTATCCTATCCTATCCTCTATCCTATCCTATCCTCTATCCTATCCTGTATAATATCAAATCCCGTATCCTATCCTGTATCCTATCAAATCCCGTATCCTATCCTCTATCCTATCCTATCGTCTATCCTATCCTATCCTCTATCCTATCCTATCGTCTATCCTATCGTCTATCCTATCCTATCCTCTATCCTATCCTATCCTCTATCCTATCCTATCCTCTATCCTATCCTATCTTCTATCCTATCCTATCCTCTATCCTATCAAATCCCCTATCCTATCCTCTATCCTATCCTATCCTGTATCCTATCCAATCCTCTATCCTATCCTATCATCTATCATCAATCCTATCCTTTACTGTATCCTATCCAATCCTCTATCCTATCCTATCCTCTATCCTATCCTATCCTATCCTCTATCGTATCCTATCCTCTATCCTATCCTATCCTCTATCCTATCCTATCCTATCCTATCCTCTATCCTATCCTATCCTCTATCCTATCCTATCGTCTATCCTATCCTCTATCCTATCCTATCCTGTATCCTATCCTATCGTCTATCCTATCCTCTATCCTATCCTATCCTGTATCCTATCCTATCGTCTATCCTATCCTCTATCCTATCCTCTATCCTATCCAATCCTCTATCCTATCCTATCATCTATCCTCTAACCTATCCAATCCTCTATCCTAGCCTATCCTCTATCCTATCATATCCTCTATCCTATAACATCCTGTATCCTATCCTATCCTCTATCCAATCCTCTATCCTAACCTATCCTCCATTCTATCCTGTCCTGTATCCTATCAAATCCCCTATCCTATCCTCTGTACTATCCTATCCTCTATCCTATCCTATCGTCTATCCTATCGTCTATCCTATCCTCTATCCTATCCTATCCTCTATCCTATCCTATCCTCTATCCTATTCTATCCTCTATCCTATCCTATCCTCTATCCCATCCTATCCTCTATCCTATCCTATCCTCTATCCTATCTTATCCTCTATCCAATCCTCTATCCTATCCTCTATCCTATCCTATCTTCTGTCCTATTCTACCCTCTATCCTATCAAATCCCCTATCCTATCCTCTATCCTATCCTATCCTCTATCCTATCCTATCCTCTATCCTATCCTATCCTCTATCCTATCCTAAAGTCTATCCTATAATCTATCCTATCCTGTCGTCTATCCTAACCTCTATCCTATCCTATCCTCTATCCTATCCTATCCTCTATCCTATCCTATCCTCTATCCTATCCTATCCTCTATCCTATCCTATCCTCTATCCTATCCTATCCTCTATCCTATCCTATCCTCTATCCTATCCTATCCTCTATCCTATCCTATCCTCTATCCTCTATCCTATCCTATCCTCTATCCTAACCTATTCTCTATCCTATCCTCTATCCTATCCTGTATCCTATCCTATCCTCTATCCTATCCTATCCTCTATCATATCCTGTCGTCTATCCTATGCTCTATCCTATCCTATCCTCTATCCTATCCTATCCTCTATCCTATCATATCCTCTATCCTATCCTATCCTCTATCCTATCCTATCCTCTATCCTCTATCCTATCCTATCCTCTATCCTAACCTATTCTCTATCCTATCCTCTATCCTATCCTCTATCCTATCCTATCCTCTATCCTATCCTATCCTCTATCCTATCCTATCCTCTATCCTATCCTATCCTCTATCCTATCCTATCCTCTATCCTATCCTATCGTCTATCCTATCCTCTATCCTATCCTGTCGTCTATCCTATCCTCTATCCTATCCTATCCTCTATCCTATCCTATCCTCTATCCTATCCTATCCTCTATCCTATCCTATCCTCTATCCTATCCCATCTTCTATCCTATCCTATCCTCTATCCTACCAAATCCCCTATCCTATCCTCTGTCCTACCCTATCCTCTATCCTATCCTATCCTCTATCCTATCAAATCCCCTATCCTATCCTCTATCCTCTATCCTATCCTATCCTCTATCCTATCCTATCCTCTATCCTATCCTATCCTCTATCCTATCCTATCCTCTATCCTAACCTATTCTCTATCCTATCCTCTATCCTATCCTCTATCCTATCCTATCCTTTATCCTATCCTATCCTCTATCCTATCCTATCCTCTATCCTATCCTATCCTCTATCCTATCCTGTCGTCTATCCTATCCTCTATCCTATCCTATCCTCTATCCTATCCTATCGTCTATCCTATCCTATCCTCTACCCTATCCTATCCTCTATCCTATCCTATCCTCTATCCTATCCTATCCTCTATCCTATCCTATCCTCTATCCTATCCTATCGTCTATCCTATCCTCTATCCTATCCTGTCGTCTATCCTAACCTCTATCCTATCCTATCCTCTATCCTATCCTATCCTCTATCCTATCCTATCCTCTATCCTATCCCATCTTCTATCCTCTCCTATCCTCTATCCTATCAAATCCCCTATCCTATCCTCTGTCCTATCCTATCCTCTATCCTATCCTATCCTCTATCCTATCAAATCCCCTATCCTATCAAATCCCCTATCCTATCGTCTATCCTATCAAATCCCCTATCGTATCCTCTATCCTATCCTATCCTCTATCCTATCAAATCCCCTATCCTATCCTCTATCCTATCCTATCCTCTATCCTATCATATCCTCTATCCTATAATATCCTCTATCCTATCCTTTCCTCTATCCAATCCTCTACCCTATCCTATCCTCTATCCTATCCTATCCTCTATCCTATCCTATCCTCTATCCTATCCTATCCTCTATCCTATCCTATCATCTATCCTATCCTATCCTCTATCCTATCAAATCCCCTCTCCTATCCTCTATCCTATCCTATCCTGTATCCTATCCAATCCTCTATCCTATCCTATCATCTATCCTCTATCCTATAATATCCTCTATCCTATCCTATCCTCTATTCTATCCTATCGTCTATCCTATCCTCTATCCTATCCTATCCTCTATCCTATCCTATCGTCTATCGTATCCTCTATCCTATCCTATCCTCTATCCTATCCTATCCTCTATCCTATCCTATCCTCTATCCTATCCTATCCTCTATCCTATCCTATCCTCTTTCCTATCCTATCCTCTATCCTATCCTATCCTCTATCCTATCCTATCCTCTATCCTATCCTATCCTCTATCCTATCCTATCCTCTATCCTATCCTATCCTCTATCCTATCCTATCCTGTATCCTATCCTATCCTCTATCCTATCCTATCCTCTATCCTATCCTATCCTCTATCCTATCCTATCCTCTATCCTATCCTGTATAATATCAAATCCCGTATCCTATCCTGTATCCTATCAAATCCCGTATCCTATCCTCTATCCTATCCTATCGTCTATCCTATCCTATCCTCTATCCTATCCTATCGTCTATCCTATCGTCTATCCTATCCTATCCTCTATCCTATCCTATCCTCTATCCTATCCTATCCTCTATCCTATCCTATCTTCTATCCTATCCTATCCTCTATCCTATCAAATCCCCTATCCTATCCTCTATCCTATCCTATCCTGTATCCTATCCAATCCTCTATCCTATCCTATCATCTATCATCAATCCTATCCTTTACTGTATCCTATCCAATCCTCTATCCTATCCTATCCTCTATCCTATCCTATCCTATCCTCTATCGTATCCTATCCTCTATCCTATCCTATCCTCTATCCTATCCTATCCTATCCTATCCTCTATCCTATCCTATCCTCTATCCTATCCTATCGTCTATCCTATCCTCTATCCTATCCTATCCTGTATCCTATCCTATCGTCTATCCTATCCTCTATCCTATCCTATCCTGTATCCTATCCTATCGTCTATCCTATCCTCTATCCTATCCTCTATCCTATCCAATCCTCTATCCTATCCTATCATCTATCCTCTAACCTATCCAATCCTCTATCCTAGCCTATCCTCTATCCTATCATATCCTCTATCCTATAACATCCTGTATCCTATCCTATCCTCTATCCAATCCTCTATCCTAACCTATCCTCCATTCTATCCTGTCCTGTATCCTATCAAATCCCCTATCCTATCCTCTGTACTATCCTATCCTCTATCCTATCCTATCGTCTATCCTATCGTCTATCCTATCCTCTATCCTATCCTATCCTCTATCCTATCCTATCCTCTATCCTATTCTATCCTCTATCCTATCCTATCCTCTATCCCATCCTATCCTCTATCCTATCCTATCCTCTATCCTATCTTATCCTCTATCCAATCCTCTATCCTATCCTCTATCCTATCCTATCTTCTGTCCTATTCTACCCTCTATCCTATCAAATCCCCTATCCTATCCTCTATCCTATCCTATCCTCTATCCTATCCTATCCTCTATCCTATCCTATCCTCTATCCTATCCTAAAGTCTATCCTATAATCTATCCTATCCTGTCGTCTATCCTAACCTCTATCCTATCCTATCCTCTATCCTATCCTATCCTCTATCCTATCCTATCCTCTATCCTATCCTATCCTCTATCCTATCCTATCCTCTATCCTATCCTATCCTCTATCCTATCCTATCCTCTATCCTATCCTATCCTCTATCCTATCCTATCCTCTATCCTCTATCCTATCCTATCCTCTATCCTAACCTATTCTCTATCCTATCCTCTATCCTATCCTGTATCCTATCCTATCCTCTATCCTATCCTATCCTCTATCATATCCTGTCGTCTATCCTATGCTCTATCCTATCCTATCCTCTATCCTATCCTATCCTCTATCCTATCATATCCTCTATCCTATCCTATCCTCTATCCTATCCTATCCTCTATCCTCTATCCTATCCTATCCTCTATCCTAACCTATTCTCTATCCTATCCTCTATCCTATCCTCTATCCTATCCTATCCTCTATCCTATCCTATCCTCTATCCTATCCTATCCTCTATCCTATCCTATCCTCTATCCTATCCTATCCTCTATCCTATCCTATCGTCTATCCTATCCTCTATCCTATCCTGTCGTCTATCCTATCCTCTATCCTATCCTATCCTCTATCCTATCCTATCCTCTATCCTATCCTATCCTCTATCCTATCCTATCGTCTATCCTATCCTCTATCCCTATCCTGTCGTCTATCCTAACCTCTATCCTATCCTATCCTCTATCCTATCCTATCCTCTATCCTATCCTATCCTCTATCCTATCCCATCTTCTATCCTCTCCTATCCTCTATCCTATCAAATCCCCTATCCTATCCTCTGTCCTATCCTATCCTCTATCCTATCCTATCCTCTATCCTATCAAATCCCCTATCCTATCAAATCCCCTATCCTATCGTCTATCCTATCAAATCCCCTATCGTATCCTCTATCCTATCCTATCCTCTATCCTATCAAATCCCCTATCCTATCCTCTATCCTATCCTATCCTCTATCCTATCATATCCTCTATCCTATAATATCCTCTATCCTATCCTTTCCTCTATCCAATCCTCTACCCTATCCTATCCTCTATCCTATCCTATCCTCTATCCTATCCTATCCTCTATCCTATCCTATCCTCTATCCTATCCTATCATCTATCCTATCCTATCCTCTATCCTATCAAATCCCCTCTCCTATCCTCTATCCTATCCTATCCTGTATCCTATCCAATCCTCTATCCTATCCTATCATCTATCCTCTATCCTATCCAATCCTCTATCCTAGCCTATCCTCTATCCTATCATATCCTCTATCCTATAATATCCTCTATCCTATTCTATCCTCTATCCAATCCTCTATCCTATCCTATCCTCTATTCTATCCTGTCCTGTATCCTATCAAATCCCCTATCCCATCCTCTATCCTATCCTATACTCTATTCTATCCAATCCTCTATCCTATCCTATCCTATCCTCTAACCTATCCTATCCCCTATCCTATCCTATCCTCTATTCGATCCTATATTCTATCCTATCCTATCCTCTATCCTATCCTATCCTCTATCCTATCCTCTCCTCTATCCTATCCTATCCTCTATCCTATATTATCCTCTATCCTATCCTATCCTCAATCCTATCCTATCCTCTATCCTATCCTATCCTCTATCCTATCCTATCCTCTATCCTATCATATCCTCTATCCTATAATATCCTCTATCCTATCCTATCCTCTATTCTATCCTATCGTCTATCCTATCCTCTATCCTATCCTATCCTCTATCCTATCCTATCGTCTATCGTATCCTCTATCCTATCCTATCCTCTATCCTATCCTATCCTCTATCCTATCCTATCCTCTATCCTATCAAATCCCCTATCCTATCCTCTATCCTATCCTATCCTCTATCCTATCATATCCTCTATCCTATAATATCCTCTATCCTATCCTTTCCTCTATCCAATCCTCTACCCTATCCTATCCTCTATCCTATCCTATCCTCTATCCTATCCTATCCTCTATCCTATCCTATCCTCTATCCTATCCTATCATCTATCCTATCCTATCCTCTATCCTATCAAATCCCCTCTCCTATCCTCTATCCTATCCTATCCTGTATCCTATCCAATCCTCTATCCTATCCTATCATCTATCCTCTATCCTATCCAATCCTCTATCCTAGCCTATCCTCTATCCTATCATATCCTCTATCCTATAATATCCTCTATCCTATTCTATCCTCTATCCAATCCTCTATCCTATCCTATCCTCTATTCTATCCTGTCCTGTATCCTATCAAATCCCCTATCCCATCCTCTATCCTATCCTATACTCTATTCTATCCAATCCTCTATCCTATCCTATCCTATCCTCTAACCTATCCTATCCCCTATCCTATCCTATCCTCTATTCGATCCTATATTCTATCCTATCCTATCCTCTATCCTATCCTATCCTCTATCCTATCCTCTCCTCTATCCTATCCTATCCTCTATCCTATATTATCCTCTATCCTATCCTATCCTCAATCCTATCCTATCCTCAACCTGTCCTATCCTCTATCCTATTCTATACTCTATCCTATCCTACCCTATCCTCTATCCTATCCTATCCTCTATCCTATCGTCTATCCGATCCTATCTTCTATCCTATCCTCTATCCTATCCTATCCTCTATTCTATCCTATCCTCCATCCTATCCTATCCTCTATTCAATCCTATACTCTATCCTATTCTCTATCCTATCCTATCCTCTATCCTATACTCTATCGTATCCTATCCTCTATCGTATCCTATCCTCTATCCTATAATATCCCATATAATATCCAATCCTCTATCCTATCCTCTATCCTATCCGCTATCCTATCCTATCCTCTATCCTATCCTATCCTCTATCCTATCCAATCTCCTATCCTATCCTCTCACCTATCCTATCCTCTATCCTATCCAATCACCTATCCCATCCTCTATCATATCCAATCACCTATCCTATCCTCTATTCAATCCTATACTCTATCCTATCCTATCCTCTATAATATCCTATCCTCTATCCTATCCTATCCTCTATCCTATCCTATCCTCTATCCTATCCTATCCTCTATCCTATCCTATCCTCTATCCTATCCTATCCTCTATCCTATCCTATCCTCTATCCTATCCTATCCTCTATCCTATCCTATCCTCTATCCTATCCTATCCTCTATCCTATCCTATCCTCTATCCTATTATATCCTCTATCCTATCCTATCCTCTATCCTATCCTATCCTCTATCCTATCCTATCCTCTATCCTATCCTATCCTCTATCCTATCCTATCCTCTATCCTATCCTATCCTCTATCCTATCCTATCCTCTATCCTATCATATCCTCTATCCTATAATATCCTCTATCCTATCCTATCCTCTATTCTATCCTATCGTCTATCCTATCCTCTATCCTATCCTATCCTCTATCCTATCCTATCGTCTATCGTATCCTCTATCCTATCCTATCCTCTATCCTATCCTATCCTCTATCCTATCCTATCCTCTATCCTATCCTATCCTCTATCCTATCCTATCCTCTATCCTATCCTATCCTCTATCCTATCCTATCCTCTATCCTATCCTATCCTCTATCCTATCCTATCCTCTATCCTATCCTATCCTCTATCCTATCCTGTATCCTATCAAATCCCGTATCCTATCCTCTATCCTATCCTATCGTCTATCCTATCCTATCCTCTATCCTATCCTATCGTCTATCCTATCGTCTATCCTATCCTATCCTCTATCCTATCCTATCCTCTATCCTATCCTATCCTCTATCCTATCCTATCTTCTATCCTATCCTATCCTCTATCCTATCAAATCCCCTATCCTATCCTCTATCCTATCCTATCCTGTATCCTATCCAATCCTCTATCCTATCCTATCATCTATCATCAATCCTATCCTTTACTGTATCCTATCCAATCCTCTATCCTATCCTATCCTCTATCCTATCCTATCCTATCCTCTATCCTATCCTATCCTCTATCCTATCCTATCCTCTATCCTATCCTATCCTATCCTATCCTCTATCCTATCCTATCCTCTATCCTATCCTATCGTCTATCCTATCCTCTATCCTATCCTATCCTGTATCCTATCCTATCGTCTATCCTATCCTCTATCCTATCCTATCCTGTATCCTATCCTATCGTCTATCCTATCCTCTATCCTATCCTATCCTCTATCCTATCCAATCCTCTATCCTATCCTATCATCTATCCTCTAACCTATCCAATCCTCTATCCTAGCCTATCCTCTATCCTATCATATCCTCTATCCTATAACATCCTGTATCCTATCCTATCCTCTATCCTATCCTCTATCCTATCCTATCCTCTATCCTATCCTATCCTCTATCCTATCCTATCCTCTATCCTATCCTATCCTCTATCCTATCCTCTATCCTATCCTATCCTCTATCCTATCCTATCCTCTATCCTATCCTATCATCTATCCTATCCTATCCTCTATCCTATCCTATCCTGTATCCTATCCAATCCTCTATCCTATCCTATCATCTATCATCAATCCTATCCTTTCCTGTATCCTATCCAATCCTATATCCTATCCTATCCTCTATCCTCTCCTATCCTATCCTCTATCCTATCCTATCCTCTATCCTATTCAATCCTCTATCCTATCCTATCATCTATCCTCAATCCTATCCTTTCCTGTATCCTATGCAATCCTCTATCCTATCCTGTCCTCTATCCTATCCTATCCTCTATCCTATCCTATCCTCTATCCTATCCTATCGTCTATCCTATCCTCTATCCTATCCTCTATCCTATCCTCTATCCTATCCTATCTTCTATCGTATCCTATCCTCTATCCTATCCTATCGTCTATCCTATCCTCTATCCTATCCTATCCTCTATCCTATCCTATCCTCTATCCTATCCTATCCTCTCTCCTATCCTATCCTCTATCCTATCCTATCGTCTATCCTATCCTCTATCCTATCCTATCCTCTATCCTATCCTATCCTCTATCCTATCCTATCGTCTATCCTATCCTCTATCCTATCCTATCCTCTGTCCTATCCTATCCTCTATCCTATCCTATCCTCTATCCTATCCTATCCTCTATCCTATCCTATCTTCTATCCTATCCTATCCTCTATCCTATCAAATCCCCTATAATATCCTCTATCCTATCCTATCCTCTATCCTATCCTATCCTCTATCCTATCCTATCCTCTATCCTATCCTATCCTCTATCCTATCCTCTATCCTGTATCCTATCCAATCCTCTATCCTATCCTCTATAATATCCTATCCTCTATCCTATCCTATCTTCTATCCTATCCTATCCTCTATCCTATCAAATCCATTATCCTATCCTCTGTCCTTTCCTATCCTCTATCCTATCCTATCCTCTATCATATCCTATCCTCTATCCTATCCTATCCTCTATCCTATCCTATCCTCTATCCTATCCTATCATCTATCATCAATCCTATCCTTTCCTGTATCCTATCCAATCCTCTATCCTATCCTATCCTATCCTCTATCCTATCCTATCCTATCCTCTACCCTATCCTATCCTCTATCGTATCCTATCGTCTATCCTATCCTCTATCCTATCCTATCCTGTATCCTATCCAATCCTCTATCCTATCCTATCATCTATCCTCAATCCTATCCTTTCCTGTATCCTATCCAATCCTCTATCCTATCCTATCGTCTATCCTATCCTCTATAATATCCTATCCTCTATCCTATCCTATCTTCTATCCTATCCTATCCTCTATCCTATCAAATCCATTATCCTATCCTCTGTCCTTTCCTATCCTCTATCCTATCCTATCCTCTATCATATCCTATCCTCTATCCTATCCTATCCTCTATCCTATCCTATCCTCTATCCTATCCTATCGTCTATCCTATCCTCTATCCTATCCTATCCTCTGTCCTATCCTATCCTCTATCCTATCCTATCCTCTATCCTATCCTATCCTCTATCCTATCCTATCTTCTATCCTATCAAATCCCCTATAATATCCTCTGTCCTATCCTATCCTCTATCCTATCCTATCCTCTATCCTATCCTATCCTCTATCCTATCCTATCCTCTATCCTATCCTCTATCCTCTATACTATCCTATCCTCTATCCTATCCTATCCTCTATCCTATCCTATCCTCTATCCTATCCTATCCTCTATCCTATCCTATCCTCTATCCTATCCAATCTCCTATCCTATCCTCTCACCTATCCTATCCTCTATCCTATCCAATCACCTATCCCATCCTCTATCATATCCAATCACCTATCCTATCCTCTATTCAATCCTATACTCTATCCTATCCTATCCTCTATAATATCCTATCCTCTATCCTATCCTATCCTCTATCCTATCCTATCCTCTATCCTATCCTATCCTCTATCCTATCCTATCCTCTATCCTATCCTATCCTCTATCCTATCCTATCCTCTATCCTATCCTATCCTCTATCCTATCCTATCCTCTATCCTATCCTATCCTCTATCCTATCCTATCCTCTATCCTATCCTATCCTCTATCCTATCCTATCCTCTATCCTATCCTATCCTCTATCCTATCCTATCCTCTATCCTATCATATCCTCTATCCTATAATATCCTCTATCCTATCCTATCCTCTATTCTATCCTATCGTCTATCCTATCCTCTATCCTATCCTATCCTCTATCCTATCCTATCGTCTATCGTATCCTCTATCCTATCCTATCCTCTATCCTATCCTATCCTCTATCCTATCCTATCCTCTATCCTATCCTATCCTCTATCCTATCCTATCCTCTATCCTATCCTATCCTCTATCCTATCCTATCCTCTATCCTATCCTATCCTCTATCCTATCCTATCCTCTATCCTATCCTATCCTCTATCCTATCCTATCCTCTATCCTATCCTATCCTCTATCCTATCCTGTATCCTATCAAATCCCGTATCCTATCCTCTATCCTATCCTATCGTCTATCCTATCCTATCCTCTATCCTATCCTATCGTCTATCCTATCGTCTATCCTATCCTATCCTCTATCCTATCCTATCCTCTATCCTATCCTATCTTCTATCCTATCCTATCCTCTATCCTATCAAATCCCCTATCCTATCCTCTATCCTATCCTATCCTGTATCCTATCCAATCCTCTATCCTATCCTATCATCTATCATCAATCCTATCCTTTACTGTATCCTATCCAATCCTCTATCCTATCCTATCCTCTATCCTATCCTATCCTATCCTCTATCCTATCCTATCCTCTATCCTATCCTATCGTCTATCCTATCCTCTATCCTATCCTATCCTGTATCCTATCCTATCGTCTATCCTATCCTCTATCCTATCCTATCCTGTATCCTATCCTATCGTCTATCCTATCCTCTATCCTATCCTATCCTCTATCCTATCCAATCCTCTATCCTATCCTATCATCTATCCTCTAACCTATCCAATCCTCTATCCTAGCCTATCCTCTATCCTATCATATCCTCTATCCTATAACATCCTGTATCCTATCCTATCCTCTATCCTATCCTCTATCCTATCCTATCCTCTATCCTATCCTATCCTCTATCCTATCCTATCCTCTATCCTATCCTATCCTCTATCCTATCCTCTATTCTATCCTATCCTCTATCCTATCCTATCCTCTATCCTATCCTATCCTCTATCCTATCCTATCCTCTATCCTATCCTATCCTGTATCCTATCCAATCCTCTATCCTATCCTATCATCTATCATCAATCCTATCCTTTCCTGTATCCTATCCAATCCTATATCCTATCCTATCCTCTATCCTCTCCTATCCTATCCTCTATCCTATCCTCTATCCTATCCTATCTTCTATCGTATCCTATCCTCTATCCTATCCTATCGTCTATCCTATCCTCTATCCTATCCTATCCTCTATCCTATCCTATCCTCTATCCTATCCTATCCTCTCTCCTATCCTATCCTCTATCCTATCCTATCGTCTATCCTATCCTCTATCCTATCCTATCCTCTATCCTATCCTATCCTCTATCCTATCCTATCGTCTATCCTATCCTCTATCCTATCCTATCCTCTGTCCTATCCTATCCTCTATCCTATCCTATCCTCTATCCTATCCTATCCTCTATCCTATCCTATCTTCTATCCTATCCTATCCTCTATCCTATCAAATCCCCTATAATATCCTCTATCCTATCCTATCCTCTATCCTATCCTATCCTCTATCCTATCCTATCCTCTATCCTATCCTATCCTCTATCCTATCCTCTATCCTGTATCCTATCCAATCCTCTATCCTATCCTCTATAATATCCTATCCTCTATCCTATCCTATCTTCTATCCTATCCTATCCTCTATCCTATCAAATCCATTATCCTATCCTCTGTCCTTTCCTATCCTCTATCCTATCCTATCCTCTATCATATCCTATCCTCTATCCTATCCTATCCTCTATCCTATCCTATCCTCTATCCTATCCTATCATCTATCATCAATCCTATCCTTTCCTGTATCCTATCCAATCCTCTATCCTATCCTATCCTATCCTCTATCCTATCCTATCCTATCCTCTACCCTATCCTATCCTCTATCGTATCCTATCGTCTATCCTATCCTCTATCCTATCCTATCCTGTATCCTATCCAATCCTCTATCCTATCCTATCATCTATCCTCAATCCTATCCTTTCCTGTATCCTATCCAATCCTCTATCCTATCCTATCGTCTATCCTATCCTCTATAATATCCTATCCTCTATCCTATCCTATCTTCTATCCTATCCTATCCTCTATCCTATCAAATCCATTATCCTATCCTCTGTCCTTTCCTATCCTCTATCCTATCCTATCCTCTATCATATCCTATCCTCTATCCTATCCTATCCTCTATCCTATCCTATCCTCTATCCTATCCTATCGTCTATCCTATCCTCTATCCTATCCTATCCTCTGTCCTATCCTATCCTCTATCCTATCCTATCCTCTATCCTATCCTATCCTCTATCCTATCCTATCTTCTATCCTATCAAATCCCCTATAATATCCTCTATCCCATCCTATCCTCTATCCTATCCTATCCTCTATCCTATCCTATCCTCTATCCTATCCTATCCTCTATCCTATCCTCTATCCTCTATACTATCCTATCCTCTATCCTATCCTATCCTCTATCCTATCCTATCCTCTATCCTATCCTATCCTCTATCCTATCCTATCCTCTATCCTATCCTATCCTCTATCCTATCCTATCCTCTATCCTATCCTATCCTCTATCCTATCCTATCCTCTATCCTATCCTATCCTCTATCCTATCCTATCCTCTATCCTATCCTATCCTCTATCCTATCCTATCCTCTATCCTATCCTATCCTCTATCCTATCCTATCCTCTATCCTATCCTATCCTCTATCCTATCCTATCCTCTATCCTATCCTATCCTCTATCCTATCCTATCCTCTATCCTATCCTATCCTCTATCCTATCCTATCCTATCCTCTATCCTATCC
Source organism: Halictus rubicundus (assembly GCF_050948215.1). Lineage (NCBI taxonomy): Eukaryota > Metazoa > Arthropoda > Insecta > Hymenoptera > Halictidae > Halictus > Halictus rubicundus. The sequence goes on from NW_027488905.1 coordinate 41,200, forward strand.
TATCCTCTATCCTATCCTATCCTCTATCCTATCCTATCCTCTATCCTATCCTATCCTCTATCCTATCCTATCCTCTATCCTATCCTATCCTCTATCCTATACTATCGTCTATCCTATCCTCTACCCTATCCTATCCTCTATCCTATCCTATCCTCTATCCTATACTATCGTCTATCCTATCCTCTACCCTATCCTATCCTCTATCCTATCCTATCCTCTATCATATCCTATCCTCTATCGTATTCTATTCTCTATCCTATCCTATCCTCTATCCTATCAAATCCCCTATCCTATCCTCTATCATATCCTATCCTCTATCCTATCCTATCCTCTATCCTATCCTATCGTCTATCCTATCCTCTATCCTATCCTCTATCCTATCCTATTGTCTATCCTATCTTCTATCCTATCCTATCCTCTATCCTATCCTATCCTCTATCCTATCCTATCCTCTATCCTATCCTATCCTCTATCCTATCCTATCCTCTATCCTACCCTATCCTCTATCCTATCCTATCCTCTATCCTATCCTATCCTCTATCCTATCCTATCCTCTATCCTATCCTATCCTCTATCCTATCCTATCCTCTATCCTATCCTATCCTCTATCCTATCCTATCCTCTATCCTATCCTATCCTCTATCCTATCCTATCCTCTATCCTATCCTATCCTCTATCCTATCCTATCCTCTATCCTATTATATCCTCTATCCTATCCTATCCTCTATCCTATCCTATCCTCTATCCTATCCTATCCTCTATCCTATCCTATCCTCTATCCTATCCTATCCTCTATCCTATCCTATCCTCTATCCTATCCTATCCTCTATCCTATCCTATCTTCTATCCTATCCTATCCTCTATCCTATCAAATCCCCTATCCTATCCTCTATCCTATCCTATCCTGTATCCTATCCAATCCTCTATCCTATCCTATCATCTATCATCAATCCTATCCTTTACTGTATCCTATCCAATCCTCTATCCTATCCTATCCTCTATCCTATCCTATCCTATCCTCTATAATATCCTATCCTCTATCCTATCCTATCCTCTATCCTATCCTATCCTCTCTCCTATCCTATCCTCTATCCTATCCTATCGTCTATCCTATCCTCTATCCTATCCTATCCTCTATCCTATCCTATCCTCTATCCTATCCTATCGTCTATCCTATCCTCTATCCTATCCTATCCTCTGTCCTATCCTATCCTCTATCCTATCCTATCCTCTATCCTATCCTATCCTCTATCCTATCCTATCTTCTATCCTATCCTATCCTCTATCCTATCAAATCCCCTATAATATCCTCTATCCTATCCTATCCTCTATCCTATCCTATCGTCTATCCTATCCTCTATCCTCTCCTATCCTATCCTCTATCCTATCCTATCCTCTATCCTATTCAATCCTCTATCCTATCCTATCATCTATCCTCAATCCTATCCTTTCCTGTATCCTATCCAATTCTCTATCCTATCCTATCCTCTATCCTATCCTATCCTCTATCCTATCCTATCCTCTATCCTATCCTATCCTATATCCTATCCTATCCTCTATCCTATCCTATCCTCTATCCTATCCTATCCTCTATCCTATCCTATCCTCTATCCTATCCTATCCTCTATCCTATCCTATCCTGTATCCTATCCAATCCTCTATCCTATCCAATCATCTATCATCAATCCTATCCTTTCCTGTATCCTATCCAATCCTATATCCTATCCTATCCTCTATCCTCTCCTATCCTATCCTCTATCCTATCCTATCCTCTATCATATCCTATCCTCTATCCTATCCTATTCTCTATCCTATCCTATCCTCTATCCTATCAAATCCCCTATCCTATCCTCTGTCCTTTCCTATCCTCTATCCTATCCTATTCTCTATCATATCCTATCCTATATCCTATCCTATCCTCTATCCTATCCTATCCTCTATCCTATCCTATCGTCTATCCTATCCTCTATCCTATCCTCTATCCTATCCTCTATCCTATCCTATCTTCTATCCTATCCTATCGTCTATCCTATCCTATCGTCTATCCTATCATCTATCCTATCCTATCCTCTATCCTATCCTATCCTCTATCCTATCCTGTCCTCTATCCTATCCTATCCTCTATCCTATCCTATCCTCTATCCTATCCTATCGTCTATCCTATCCTCTATCCTATCAAATCCCCTATCGTGTCCTCTATCCTATCCTATCCTCTATCCTATCCTATCCTCTATCCTATACTATCGTCTATCCTATCCTCTATCCTATCCTATCCTCTATCCTATACTATCGTCTATCCTATCATCTACCCTATCCTATCCTCTATCCTATCCTATCCTCTATCATATCCTATCCTCTATCCTATCCTATTCTCTATCCTATCCTGTCCTCTATCCTATCAAATCCCCTATCCTATCCTCTGTCCTTTCCTATCCTCTATCCTATTCTATCCTCTATCATATCCTATCCTCTATCCTATCCTATCCTCTATCCTATCCTATCCTCTATCCTATCCTATCCTCTATCCTATCCTCTATCCTATCCTATCCTCTATCCTATCCTATCCTCTATCCTATCCTATCCTCTATCCTATCCTATCCTCTATCCTATCCTATCCTCTATCCTATCCTATCCTCTATCCTATCCTATCCTCTATCCTATCCTATCCTCTATCCTATCCTATCCTCTATCTTATCCTATCCTCTATCCTATCCTATCCTCTATCCTATCCTATCCTCTATCCTATCCTGTCCTCTATCCTATCCTATCCTCTATCCTATCCTATCCTCTATCCTATCCTATCGTCTATCCTATCCTCTATCCTATCAAATCCCCTATCGTGTCCTCTATCCTATCCTATCCTCTATCCTATCCTATCCTCTATCCTATACTATCGTCTATCCTATCCTCTATCCTATCCTATCCTCTATCCTATACTATCGTCTATCCTATCATCTACCCTATCCTATCCTCTATCCTATCCTATCCTCTATCATATCCTATCCTCTATCCTATCCTATTCTCTATCCTATCCTGTCCTCTATCCTATCAAATCCCCTATCCTATCCTCTGTCCTTTCCTATCCTCTATCCTATTCTATCCTCTATCATATCCTATCCTCTATCCTATCCTATCCTCTATCCTATCCTATCCTCTATCCTATCCTATCCTCTATCCTATCCTCTATCCTATCCTATCCTCTATCCTATCCTATCCTCTATCCTATCCTATCCTCTATCCTATCCTATCCTCTATCCTATCCTATCCTCTATCCTATCCTATCCTCTATCCTATCCTATCCTCTATCCTATCCTATCCTCTATCCTATCCTATCCTCTATCTTATCCTATCCTCTATCCTATCCTATCCTCTATCCTATCCTATCCTCTATCCTATCCTATCCTCTATCCTATCCTATCCTCTATCCTATCCTATCCTCTATCCTATCCTATCCTCTATCCTATCCTATCCTCTATCCTATCCTATCCTCTATCCTATCCTATCCTCTATCCTATCCTGTCCTCTATCCTATCCTATCCTCTATCCTATCCTATCCTCTATCCTATCCTATCGTCTATCCTATCCTCTATCCTATCAAATCCCCTATCGTGTCCTCTATCCTATCCTATCCTCTATCCTATCCTATCCTCTATCCTATACTATCGTCTATCCTATCCTCTACCCTATCCTATCCTCTATCCTATCCTATCCTCTATCATATCCTATCCTCTATCCTATCCTATTCTCTATCCTATCCTGTCCTCTATCCTATCAAATCCCCTATCCTATCCTCTGTCCTTTCCTATCCTCTATCCTATCCTATCCTCTATCATATCCTATCCTCTATCCTATCCTATCCTCTATCCTATCCTATCCTCTATCCTATCCTCTATCCTATCCTATCCTCTATCCTATCCTATCCTCTATCCTATCCTATCTTCTATCCTATCCTATCCTCTATCCTATCCTATCCTCTATCCTATCCTATCCTCTATCCTATCCTATCCTCTATCCTATCCTATCCTCTATCCTATCCTATCCTCTATCCTATCCTATCCTCTATCCTATCCTATCCTCTATCCTATCCTATCCTCTATCCTAACCTATTGTCTATCCTATCCTCTATCCTATCCTATCCTCTATCCTATCCTATCCTCTATCCTATCCTATCCTCTATCCTATCCTATCCTCTATCCTATCCTATCCTCTATCCTATCCTATCCTCTATCCTATCCTATCCTCTATCCTATCCTATCCTCTATCCTATCCTATCCTCTATCCTATCCTATCCTCTATCCTATCCTATCCTCTATCCTATCCTATCCTCTATCCTATCCTATCCTCTATCCTATCCTATCCTATCCTCTATCCTATCCTATCCTCTATCCTATCCTATCCTCTATCCTATCCTATCCTCTATCCTATCCTATCCTCTATCCTATCCTCTATCCTATCCTATCTTCTATCCTATCCTATCCTCTACCCTATCCTATCCTCTATCCTATCCTATCCTCTATCCTATCAAATCCCCTATCCTATCCTCTATACTATCCTATCCTGTATCCTATCCAATCCTCTATCCTATCCTATCATCTATCATCAATCCTATCCTTTCCTGTATCCTATCCAATCCTATATCCTATCCTATCCTCTATCCTCTCCTATCCTATCCTCTATCCTATCCTATTCTCTATCCTATCCTATCCTCTATCCTATCAAATCCCCTATCCTATCCTCTGTCCTTTCCTATCCTCTATCCTATCCTATTCTCTATCATATCCTATCCTATATCCTATCCTATCCTCTATCCTATCCTATCCTCTATCCTATCCTATCGTCTATCCTATCCTCTATCCTATCCTCTATCCTATCCTCTATCCTATCCTATCTTCTATCCTATCCTATCCTCTATCCTATCCTATCGTCTATCCTATCCTCTATCCTATACTATCGTCTATCCTATCCTCTACCCTATCCTATCCTCTATCCTATCCTATCCTCTATCATATCCTATCCTCTATCCTATCCTATTCTCTATCCTATCCTGTCCTCTAACCTATCAAATCCCCTATCCTATCCTCTGTCCTTTCCTATCCTCTATCCTATTCTATCCTCTATCATATCCTATCCTCTATCCTATCCTATCCTCTATCCTATCCTATCCTCTATCCTATCCTATCCTCTATCCTATCCTATCCTCTATCCTATCCTCTATCCTATCCTATCCTCTATCCTATCCTATCCTCTATCCTATCCTATCCTCTATCCTATCCTATCCTCTATCCTATCCTATCCTCTATCCTATCCTATCCTCTATCCTATCCTATCCTCTATCCTATCCTATCCTCTATCCTATCCTATCCTCTATCCTATCCTATCCTCTATCCTATCCTATCCTCTATCCTATCCTATCCTCTATCCTATCCTATCCTCTATCCTATCCTATCCTCTATCCTATCCTATCCTCTATCCTATCCTATCCTCTATCCTATCCTATCCTCTATCCTATCCTATCGTCTATCCTATCATCTATCCTATCCTATCCTCTATCCTATCCTATCGTCTATCCTATCCTCTATCCTATCCTATCCTCTATCCTATCCTATCCTCTATCCTATCCTATCCTCTATCCTATCCTATCCTCTATCCTATCCTATCCTCTATCCTATCCTATCCTCTATCCTATCCTGTCCTCTATCCTATCCTATCCTCTATCCTATCCTATCCTCTATCCTATCCTATCGTCTATCCTATCCTATCCTCTATCCTATCCTATCCTCTATCCTATCCTATCCTCTATCCTATCCTATCCTCTATCCTATCCTATCCTCTATCCTATCCTATCCTCTATCCTATCCTATCCTCTATCCTATCCTATCGTCTATCCTATCATCTATCCTATCCTATCCTCTATCCTATCCTATCGTCTATCCTATCCTCTATCCTATCCTATCCTCTATCCTATCAAATCCCCTATCCTATCCTCTATACTATCCTATCCTGTATCCTATCCAATCCTCTATCCTATCCTATCATCTATCATCAATCCTATCCTTTCCTGTATCCTATCCAATCCTATATCCTATCCTATCCTCTATCCTCTCCTATCCTATCCTCTATCCTATCCTATTCTCTATCCTATCCTATCCTCTATCCTATCAAATCCCCTATCCTATCCTCTGTCCTTTCCTATCCTCTATCCTATCCTATTCTCTATCATATCCTATCCTATATCCTATCCTATCCTCTATCCTATCCTATCCTCTATCCTATCCTATCGTCTATCCTATCCTCTATCCTATCCTCTATCCTATCCTCTATCCTATCCTATCTTCTATCCTATCCTATCCTCTATCCTATCCTATCGTCTATCCTATCCTCTATCCTATACTATCGTCTATCCTATCCTCTACCCTATCCTATCCTCTATCCTATCCTATCCTCTATCATATCCTATCCTCTATCCTATCCTATTCTCTATCCTATCCTGTCCTCTAACCTATCAAATCCCCTATCCTATCCTCTGTCCTTTCCTATCCTCTATCCTATTCTATCCTCTATCATATCCTATCCTCTATCCTATCCTATCCTCTATCCTATCCTATCCTCTATCCTATCCTCTATCCTATCCTATCCTCTATCCTATCCTATCCTCTATCCTATCCTATCCTCTATCCTATCCTATCCTCTATCCTATCCTATCCTATCCTCTATCCTATCCTATCCTCTATCCTATCCTATCCTCTATCCTATCCTATCCTCTATCCTATCCTATCCTCTATCCTATCCTATCCTCTATCCTATCCTATCCTCTATCCTATCCTATCCTCTATCCTATCCTATCCTCTATCCTATCCTATCCTCTATCCTATCCTATCCTCTATCCTATCCTATCCTCTATCCTATCCTATCCTCTATCCTATCCTATCGTCTATCCTATCATCTATCCTATCCTATCCTCTATCCTATCCTATCGTCTATCCTATCCTCTATCCTATCCTATCCTCTATCCTATCCTATCCTCTATCCTATCCTATCCTCTATCCTATCCTATCCTCTATCCTATCCTATCCTCTATCCTATCCTGTCCTCTATCCTATCCTATCCTCTATCCTATCCTATCCTCTATCCTATCCTATCGTCTATCCTATCCTCTATCCTATCAAATCCCCTATCGTGTCCTCTATCCTATCCTATCCTCTATCCTATCCTATCCTCTATCCTATACTATCGTCTATCCTATCCTCTACCCTATCCTATCCTCTATCCTATCCTATCCTCTATCATATCCTATCCTCTATCCTATCCTATTCTCTATCCTATCCTGTCCTCTATCCTATCAAATCCCCTATCCTATCCTCTGTCCTTTCCTATCCTCTATCCTATCCTATCCTCTATCATATCCTATCCTCTATCCTATCCTATCCTCTATCCTATCCTATCCTCTATCCTATCCTCTATCCTATCCTATCCTCTATCCTATCCTATCCTCTATCCTATCCTATCCTCTATCCTATCCTATCCTCTATCCTATCCTATCCTCTATCCTATCCTATCCTCTATCCTATCCTATCCTCTATCCTATCCTATCCTCTATCCTATCCTATCCTCTATCCTATCCTATCCTCTATCCTAACCTATTGTCTATCCTATCCTCTATCCTATCCTATCCTCTATCCTATCCTATCCTCTATCCTATCCTATCCTCTATCCTATCCTATCCTCTATCCTATCCTATCCTCTATCCTATCCTATCCTCTATCCTATCCTATCCTCTATCCTATCCTATCCTCTATCCTATCCTATCCTCTATCCTATCCTATCCTCTATCCTATCCTATCCTCTATCCTATCCTATCCTATCCTCTATCCTATCCTATCCTCTATCCTATCCTATCCTCTATCCTATCCTATCCTCTATCCTATCCTATCCTCTATCCTATCCTATCCTCTATCCTATCCTATCCTCTATCCTATCCTATCCTCTATCCTATCCTATCCTCTATCCTATCCTATCCTCTATCCTATCCTATCCTCTATCCTATCCTATCCTCTATCCTATCCTATCCTCTATCCTATCCTATCCTCTATCCTATCCTATCCTCTATCCTATCCTCTATCCTATCCTATCTTCTATCCTATCCTATCCTCTACCCTATCCTATCCTCTATCCTATCCTATCCTCTATCCTATCAAATCCCCTATCCTATCCTCTATACTATCCTATCCTGTATCCTATCCAATCCTCTATCCTATCCTATCATCTATCATCAATCCTATCCTTTCCTGTATCCTATCCAATCCTATATCCTGTCCTATCCTCTATCCTCTCCTATCCTATCCTCTATCCTATCCTATTCTCTATCCTATCCTATCCTCTATCCTATCAAATCCCCTATCCTATCCTCTGTCCTTTCCTATCCTCTATCCTATCCTATTCTCTATCATATCCTATCCTATATCCTATCCTATCCTCTATCCTATGCTATCCTCTATCCTATCCTATCGTCTATCCTATCCTCTATCCTATCCTCTATCCTATCCTCTATCCTATCCTATCTTCTATCCTATCCTATCCTCTATCCTATCCTATCGTCTATCCTATCCTCTATCCTATACTATCGTCTATCCTATCCTCTACCCTATCCTATCCTCTATCCTATCCTATCCTCTATCATATCCTATCCTCTATCCTATCCTATTCTCTATCCTATCCTGTCCTCTATCCTATCAAATCCCCTATCCTATCCTCTGTCCTTTCCTATCCTCTATCCTATTCTATCCTCTATCATATCCTATCCTCTATCCTATCCTATCCTCTATTCTATCCTATCCTCTATCCTATCCTCTATCCTATCCTATCCTCTATCCTATCCTATCCTCTATCCTATCATATCCTCTATCCTATCCTATCCTCTATCCTATCCTATCCTCTATCCTATCCTATCCTCTATCCTATCCTATCCTCTATCCTATCCTATCCTCTATCCTATCCTATCCTCTATCCTATCCTATCCTCTATCCTATCCTATCCTCTATCCTAACCTATTGTCTATCCTATCCTCTATCCTATCCTATCCTCTATCCTATCCTATCCTCTATCCTATCCTATCCTCTATCCTATCCTATCCTCTATCCTATCCTATCCTCTATCCTATCCTATCCTCTATCCTATCCTATCCTCTATCCTATCCTATCCTCTATCCTATCCTATCCTCTATCCTATCCTATCCTCTATCCTATCCTATCCTCTATCCTATCCTATCCTCTATCCTATCCTATCCTCTATCCTATCCTATCCTCTATCCTATCCTATCCTCTATCCTATCCTATCCTCTATCCTATCCTATCCTCTATCCTATCCTATCCTCTATCCTATCCTATCCTCTATCCTATCCTATCCTCTATCCTATCCTCTATCCTATCCTATCTTCTATCCTATCCTATCCTCTACCCTATCCTATCCTCTATCCTATCCTGTCTTCTATCCTATCCTATCCTCTATCCTATCAAATCCCCTATCGTATCCTCTATCCTATCCTATCCTGTATCCTATCCAATCCTCTATCCTATCCTATCATCTATCATCAATCCTATCCTTTCCTGTATCCTATCCAATCCTATATCCTATCCTATCCTCTATCCTCTCCTATCCTATCCTCTATCCTATCCTATCCTCTATCCTATTCAATCCTCTATCCTATCCTATCATCTATCCTCAATCCTATCCTTTCCTGTATCCTATCCAATCCTCTATCCTATCCTATCCTCTATCCTATCCTATCCTCTATCCTATCCTATCCTCTATCCTATCCTATCCTCTATCCTATCCTATCCTCTATCCTATCCTATCCTCTATCCTCTATCCTATCCTCTATCCTATCCTATCCTCTATCCTATCCTATCCTCTATCCTATCCTATCCTCTATCCTATCCTATCCTCTATCCTATCCTATCCTCTATCCTATCCTATCCTCTATCCTATCCTATCCTCTATCCTATCCTATTGTCTATCCTATCCTCTATCCTATCCTATCCTCTATCCTATCCTATCCTCTATCCTATCCTATCCTATCCTCTATCCTATCCTATCCTCTATCCTATCCTATCCTCTATCCTATCCTATCCTCTATCCTATCCTATCCTCTATCCTATCCTATCCTCTATCCTATCCTCTATCCTATCCTATCTTCTATCCTATCCTATCCTCTACCCTATCCTATCCTCTATCCTATCCTGTCTTCTATCCTATCCTATCCTCTATCCTATCAAATCCCCTATCCTATCCTCTATCCTATCCTATCCTGTATCCTATCCAATCCTCTATCCTATCCTATCATCTATCATCAATCCTATCCTTTCCTGTATCCTATCCAATCCTATATCCTATCCTATCCTCTATCCTCTCCTATCCTATCCTCTATCCTATCCTATCCTCTATCCTATTCAATCCTCTATCCTATCCTATCATCTATCCTCAATCCTATACTTTCCTGTATCCTATCCAATCCTCTATCCTATCCTATCCTCTATCCTATCCTATCCTCTATCCTATCCTATCCTCTATCCTATCCTATCCTCTATCCTATCCTATCCTCTATCCTATCCTATCCTCTATCCTATCCTATCCTCTATCCTATCCTATCCTCTATCCTATCCTATCCTCTATCCTATCCTATCCTCTATCCTATCCTATCCTCTATCCTATCCTATCCTCTATCCTATCCTATCCTCTATCCTATCCTATCCTGTATCCTATCCAATCCTCTATCCTATCCTATCATCTATCATCAATCCTATCCATTCCTGTATCCTATCCAATCCTATATCCTATCCTATCCTCTATCCTCTCCTATCCTATCCTCTATCCTCTCCTATCCTATCCTCTATCCTATCCTATCCTCTATCATATCCTATCCTCTGTCCTATCCTATCGTCTATCCTATCCTCTATCCTATCCTCTATCCTATCCTCTATCCTATCCTATCTTCTATCCTATCCTATCCTCTATCCTATCCTATCGTCTATCCTATCATCTATCCTATCCTATCCTCTATGCTATCCTATCGTCTATCCTATCCTCTATCCTATCCTATCCTCTATCCTATCCTATCCTCTATCCTATCCTATCCTCTATCCTATCCTATCCTCTATCCTATCCTATCCTCTATCCTATCCTGTCCTCTATCCTATCCTATCCTCTATCCTATCCTATCCTCTATCCTATCCTATCGTCTATCCTATCCTCTATCCTATCAAATCCCCTATCGTGTCCTCTATCCTATCCTATCCTCTATCCTATCCTATCCTCTATCCTATACTATCGTCTATCCTATCCTCTACCCTATCCTATCCTCTATCCTATCCTATCCTCTATCATATCCTATCCTCTATCCTATCAAATCCCCTATCCTATCCTCTATCCTATCCTATCCTGTATCCTATCCAATCCTCTATCCTATCCTATCATCTATCATCAATCCTATCCTTTCCTGTATCCTATCCAATCCTATATCCTATCCTATCCTCTATCCTCTCCTATCCTATCCTCTATCCTATCCTATCCTCTATCCTATTCAATCCTCTATCCTATCCTATCATCTATCCTCAATCCTATACTTTCCTGTATCCTATCCAATCCTCTATCCTATCCTATCCTCTATCCTATCCTATCCTCTATCCTATCCTATCCTCTATCCTATCCTATCCTCTATCCTATCCTATCCTCTATCCTATCCTATCCTCTATCCTATCCTATCCTCTATCCTATCCTATCCTCTATCCTATCCTATCCTCTATCCTATCCTATCCTCTATCCTATCCTATCCTCTATCCTATCCTATCCTCTATCCTATCCTATCCTGTATCCTATCCAATCCTCTATCCTATCCTATCATCTATCATCAATCCTATCCATTCCTGTATCCTATCCAATCCTATATCCTATCCTATCCTCTATCCTCTCCTATCCTATCCTCTATCCTCTCCTATCCTATCCTCTATCCTATCCTATCCTCTATCATATCCTATCCTCTGTCCTATCCTATCGTCTATCCTATCCTCTATCCTATCCTCTATCCTATCCTCTATCCTATCCTATCTTCTATCCTATCCTATCCTCTATCCTATCCTATCGTCTATCCTATCATCTATCCTATCCTATCCTCTATGCTATCCTATCGTCTATCCTATCCTCTATCCTATCCTATCCTCTATCCTATCCTATCCTCTATCCTATCCTATCCTCTATCCTATCATATCCTCTATCCTATCCTATCCTCTATCCTATCCTGTCCTCTATCCTATCCTATCCTCTATCCTATCCTATCCTCTATCCTATCCTATCGTCTATCCTATCCTCTATCCTATCAAATCCCCTATCGTGTCCTCTATCCTATCCTATCCTCTATCCTATCCTATCCTCTATCCTATACTATCGTCTATCCTATCCTCTACCCTATCCTATCCTCTATCCTATCCTATCCTCTATCATATCCTATCCTCTATCCTATCCTATTCTCTATCCTATCCTGTCCTCTATCCTATCAAATCCCCTATCCTATCGTCTGTCCTTTCCTATCCTCTATCCTATCCTATCCTCTATCATATCCTATCCTCTATCCTATCCTATCCTCTATCCTATCCTATCCTCTATCCTATCCTCTATCCTATCCTATCCTCTATCCTATCCTATCCTCTATCCTATCCTATCCTCTATCCTATCCTATCCTCTATCCTATCCTATCCTCTATCCTATCCTATCCTCTATCCTATCCTGTCCTCTATCCTATCCTATCCTCTATCCTATCCTATCCTCTATCCTATCCTATCGTCTATCCTATCCTCTATCCTATCAAATCCCCTATCGTGTCCTCTATCCTATCCTATCCTCTATCCTATCCTATCCTCTATCCTATACTATCGTCTATCCTATCCTCTACCCTATCCTATCCTCTATCCTATCCTATCCTCTATCATATCCTATCCTCTATCCTATCCTATTCTCTATCCTATCCTGTCCTCTATCCTATCAAATCCCCTATCCTATCCTCTGTCCTTTCCTATCCTCTATCCTATCCTATCCTCTATCATATCCTATCCTCTATCCTATCCTATCCTCTATCCTATCCTATCCTCTATCCTATCCTCTATCCTATCCTATCCTCTATCCTATCCTATCCTCTATCCTATCCTATCCTCTATCCTATCCTATCCTCTATCCTATCCTATCCTCTATCCTATCCTCTCCTCTATCCTATCCTATCCTCTATCCTATCCTATCCTCTATCCTATCCTATCCTCTATCCTATCCTATCCTCTATCCTATCCTATTGTCTATCCTATCCTCTATCCTATCCTATCCTCTATCCTATCCTATCCTCTATCCTATCTTATCCTCTATCCTATCCTATCCTCTATCCTATCATCTATCATGAATCCTATCCTTTCCTGTATCCTATCCAATCCTATATCCTATCCTATCCTCTATCCTCTCCTATCCTATCCTCTATCCTATCCTATCCTCTATCCTATTCAATCCTCTATCCTATCCTATCATCTATCCTCAATCCTATCCTTTCCTGTATCCTATCCAATCCTCTATCCTATCCTATCCTCTATCCTATCCTATCCTCTATCCTATCCTATCCTCTATCCTATCCTATCCTCTATCCTATCCTATCCTCTATCCTATCCTATCCTCTATCCTATCCTATCCTCTATCCTATCCTATCCTCTATCCTATCCTATCCTCTATCCTATCCTATCCTCTATCCTATCCTATCCTCTATCCTATCCTATCCTCTATCCTATCCTATCCTCTATCCTACCCTATCCTCTATCCTATCCTATCCTCTATCCTATCCTATCCTCTATCCTATCCTATCCTCTATCCTATCCTATCCTGTATCCTATCCACTCCTCTATCCTATCCTATCATCTATCATCAATCCTATCCTTTCCTGTATCCTATCCAATCCTATATCCTATCCTATCCTCTATCCTCTCCTATCCTATCCTCTATCCTATCCTATCCTCTATCATATCCTATCCTCTATCCTATCCTATTCTCTATCCTATCCTATCCTCTATCCTATCAAATCCCCTATCCTATCCTCTGTCCTTTCCTATCCTCTATCCTATCCTATCCTCTATCATATCCTATCCTCTATCCTATCCTATCCTCTATCCTATCCTATCCTCTATCCTATCCTATCGTCTATCCTATCCTCTATCCTATCCTCTATCCTATCCTCTATCCTATCCTCTATCCTATCCTATCTTCTATCCTATCCTATCCTCTATCCTATCCTATCGTCTATCCTATCATCTATCCTATCCTATCCTCTATCCTATCCTATCGTCTATCCTATCCTCTATCCTATCCTATCCTCTATCCTATCCTATCCTCTATCCTATCCTATCCTCTATCCTATCCTATCCTCTATCCTATCCTATCCTCTATCCTATCCTGTCCTCTATCCTATCCTATCCTCTATCCTATCCTATCCTCAATCCTATCCTACCGTCTATCCTATCCTCTATCCTATCAAATCCCCTATCGTGTCCTCTATCCTATCCTATCCTCTATCCTATCCTATCCTCTATCCTATACTATCGTCTATCCTATCCTGTACCCTATCCTATCCTCTATCCTATCCTATCCTCTATCATATCCTATCCTCTATCCTATCCTATTCTCTATCCTATCCTGTCCTCTATCCTATCAAATCCCCTATCCTATCCTCTATCCTATCCTATCCTCTATCCTATCCTATCCTGTATCCTATCCTATCCTCTATCCTATCCTATCGTCTATCCTATCCTCTATCCTATCCTCTATCCTATCCTCTATCCTATCCTATCTTCTATCCTATCCTATCCTCTATCCTATCCTATCGTCTATCCTATCATCTATCCTATCCTATCCTCTATCCTATCCTATCGTCTATCCTATCCTCTATCCTATCCTATCCTCTATCCTATCCTATCCTCTATCCTATCCTATCCTCTATCCTATCCTCTACCCTATCCTATCCTCTATCCTATCCTATCCTCTATCATATCCTATCCTCTATCCTATCCTATCCTCTATCCTATCCTATCCTCTATCCTATCCTATCCTCTATCCTATCCTATCCTCTATCCTATCCTATCCTCTATCCTATCCTATCCTCTATCCTATCCTATCCTCTATCCTATCCTATCCTCTATCCTATCCTATCCTGTATCCTATCCAATCCTCTATCCTCTCCTATCCTATCCTCTATCCTATCCTATCCTCTATCATATCCTATCCTCTATCCTATCCTATTCTCTATCCTATCCTATCCTCTATTCTATCAAATCCCCTATCCTATCCTCTGTCCTTTCCTATCCTCTATCCTATCCTATCCTCTATCATATCCTATCCTCTATCCTATCCTATCCTCTATCCTATCCTATAATCTATCCTATCCTATCCTCTATCCTATCCTATCGTCTATCCTATCCTCTATCCTATCCTCTATCCTATCCTCTATCCTATCCTATCTTCTATCCTATCCTATCCTCTATCCTATCCTATCGTCTATCCTATCATCTATCCTATCCTATCCTCTATCCTATCCTATCGTCTATCCTATCCTCTATCCTATCCTATCCTCTATCCTATCCTATCCTCTATCCTATCCTATCCTCTATCCTATCCTATCCTCTATCCTATCCTATCCTCTATCCTATCCTGTCCTCTATCCTATCCTATCCTCTATCCTATCCTATCCTCTATCCTATCCTATCGTCTATCCTATCCTCTATCCTATCAAATCCCCTATCGTGTCCTCTATCCTATCCTATCCTCTATCCTATCCTATCCTCTATCCTATACTATCGTCTATCCTATCCTCTACCCTATCCTATCCTCTATCCTATCCTATCCTCTATCATATCCTATCCTCTATCCTATCCTATTCTCTATCCTATCCTGTCCTCTATCCTATCAAATCCCCTATCCTATCCTCTGTCCTTTCCTATCCTCTATCCTATCCTATCCTCTATCCTATCCTATCCTCTATCCTATCCTATCCTCTATCCTATCCTATCCTCTATCCTATCCTATCCTCTATCCTATCCTATCCTCTATCCTATCCTATCCTCTATCCTATCCTATCCTCTATCCTATCCTATCCTCTATCCTATCCTATTGTCTATCCTATCCTCTATCCTATCCTATCCTCTATCCTATCCTATCCTCTATCCTATCTTATCCTCTATCCTATCCTATCCTCTATCCTATCATCTATCATCAATCCTATCCTTTCCTGTATCCTATCCTATCCTCTATCCTCTCCTATCCTATCCTCTATCCTATCCTATCCTCTATCATATCCTATCCTCTATCCTATCCTATTCTCTATCCTATCCTATCCTCTATCCTATCAAATCCCCTATCCTATCCTCTGTCCTTTCCTATCCTCTATCCTATCCTATCCTCTATCATATCCTATCCTCTATCCTATCCTATCCTCTATCCTATCCTATCCTCTATCCTATCCTATCGTCTATCCTATCCTCTATCCTATCCTCTATCCTATCCTCTATCCTATCCTATCCTCTATCCTATCCTATCCTCTATCCTATCCTATCCTCAATCCTATCCTATTCTCTATCCTATCCTGTCCTCTATCCTATCAAATCCCCTATCCTATCCTCTGTCCTTTCCTATCCTCTATCCTATCCTATCCTCTATCCTATCCTATTGTCTATCCTATCCTCTATCCTATCCTATCCTCTATCCTATCCTATCCTCTATCCTATCTTATCCTCTATCCTATCCTATCCTCTATCCTATCATCTATCATCAATCCTATCCTTTCCTGTATCCTATCCTATCCTCTATCCTCTCCTATCCTATCCTCTATCCTATCCTATCCTCTATCATATCCTATCCTCTATCCTATCCTATTCTCTATCCTATCCTATCCTCTATCCTATCAAATCCCCTATCCTATCCTCTGTCCTTTCCTATCCTCTATCCTATCCTATCCTCTATCATATCCTATCCTCTATCCTATCCTATCCTCTATCCTATCCTATCCTCTATCCTATCCTATCGTCTATCCTATCCTCTATCCTATCCTCTATCCTATCCTCTATCCTATCCTCTATCCTATCCTATCTTCTATCCTATCCTATCCTCTATCCTATCCTATCGTCTATCCTATCATCTATCCTATCCTATCCTCTATCCTATCCTATCGTCTATCCTATCCTCTATCCTATCCTATCCTCTATCCTATCCTATCCTCTATCCTATCCTATCCTCTATCCTATCCTATCCTCTATCCTATCCTATCCTCTATCCTATCCTGTCCTCTATCCTATCCTATCCTCTATCCTATCCTATCCTCAATCCTATCCTACCGTCTATCCTATCCTCTATCCTATCAAATCCCTATCGTGTCCTCTATCCTATCCTATCCTCTATCCTATCCTATCCTCTATCCTATACTATCGTCTATCCTATCCTGTACCCTATCCTATCCTCTATCCTATCCTATCCTCTATCATATCCTATCCTCTATCCTATCCTATTCTCTATCCTATCCTGTCCTCTATCCTATCAAATCCCCTATCCTATCCTCTATCCTATCCTATCCTCTATCCTATCCTATCCTCTATCCTATCCTATCCTCTATCCTATCCTATCGTCTATCCTATCCTCTATCCTATCCTCTATCCTATCCTCTATCCTATCCTATGTTCTATCCTATCCTATCCTCTATCCTATCCTATCGTCTATCCTATCATCTATCCTATCCTATCCTCTATCCTATCCTATCGTCTATCCTATCCTCTATCCTATCCTATCCTCTATCCTATCCTATCCTCTATCCTATCCTATCCTCTATCCTATCCTCTACCCTATCCTATCCTCTATCCTATCCTATCCTCTATCATATCCTATCCTCTATCCTATCCTATCCTCTATCCTATCCTATCCTCTATCCTATCCTATCCTCTATCCTATCCTATCCTCTATCCTATCCTATCCTCTATCCTATCCTATCCTCTATCCTATCCTATCCTCTATCCTATCCAATCCTCTATCCTCTCCTATCCTATCCTCTATCCTATCCTATCCTCTATCATATCCTATCCTCTATCCTATCCTATTCTCTATCCTATCCTATCCTCTATTCTATCAAATCCCCTATCCTATCCTCTGTCCTTTCCTATCCTCTATCCTATCCTATCCTCTATCATATCCTATCCTCTATCCTATCCTATCCTCTATCCTATCCTATCCTCTATCCTATCCTATCCTCTATCCTATCCTATCGTCTATCCTATCCTCTATCCTATCCTCTATCCTATCCTCTATCCTATCCTATCTTCTATCCTATCCTATCCTCTATCCTATCCTATCGTCTATCCTATCATCTATCCTATCCTATCCTCTATCCTATCCTATCGTCTATCCTATCCTCTATCCTATCCTATCCTCTATCCTATCCTATCCTCTATCCTATCCTATCCTCTATCCTATCCTATCCTCTATCCTATCCTATCCTCTATCCTATCCTATCCTCTATCCTATCCTGTCCTCTATCCTATCCTATCCTCTATCCTATCCTATCCTCTATCCTATCCTATCGTCTATCCTATCCTCTATCCTATCAAATCCCCTATCGTGTCCTCTATCCTATCCTATCCTCTATCCTATCCTATCCTCTATCCTATACTATCGTCTATCCTATCCTCTACCCTATCCTATCCTCTATCCTATCCTATCCTCTATCATATCCTATCCTCTATCCTATCCTATTCTCTATCCTATCCTGTCCTCTATCCTATCAAATCCCCTATCCTATCCTCTGTCCTTTCCTATCCTCTATCCTATCCTATCCTCTATCATATCCTATCCTCTATCCTATCCTATCCTCTATCCTATCCTATCCTCTATCCTATCCTCTATCCTATCCTATCCTCTATCCTATCCTATCCTCTATCCTATCCTATCCTCTATCCTATCCTATCCTCTATCCTATCCTATCCTCTATCCTATCCTATCCTCTATCCTATCCTATCCTCTATCCTATCCTATCCTCTATCCTATCCTATCCTCTATCCTATCCTATCCTCTATCCTATCCTATCCTCTATCCTATCCTATCCTCTATCCTATCCTATTGTCTATCCTATCCTCTATCCTATCCTATCCTCTATCCTATCCTATCCTCTATCCTATCTTATCCTCTATCCTATCCTATCCTCTATCCTATCATCTATCATCAATCCTATCCTTTCCTGTATCCTATCCAATCCTATATCCTATCCTATCCTCTATCCTCTCCTATCCTATCCTCTATCCTATCCTCTATCCTATTCAATCCTCTATCCTATCCTATCATCTATCCTCAATCCTATCCTTTCCTGTATCCTATCCAATCCTCTATCCTATCCTATCCTCTATCCTATCCTATCCTCTATCCTATCCTATCCTCTATCCTATCTTATCCTCTATCCTATCCTATCCTCTATCCTATCATCTATCATCAATCCTATCCTTTCCTGTATCCTATCCTATCCTCTATCCTATCCTATCCTCTATCCTATCCTATCCTCTATCCTATCCTATCCTCTATCCTATCCTATCCTCTATCCTATCCTATCCTCTATCCTATCCTATCCTCTATCCTATCCTATCCTCTATCCTATCCTATCCTCTATCCTATCCTATCCTGTATCCTATCCAATCCTCTATCCTATCCTATCATCTATCATCAATCCTATCCTTTCCTGTATCCTATCCAATCCTATATCCTATCCTATCCTCTATCCTCTCCTATCCTATCCTCTATCCTATCCTATCCTCTATCATATCCTATCCTCTATCCTATCCTATTCTCTATCCTATCCTATCCTCTATCCTATCAAATCCCCTATCCTATCCTCTGTCCTTTCCTATCCTCTATCCTATCCTATCCTCTATCATAACCTATCCTCTATCCTATCCTATCCTCTATCCTATCCTATCCTCTATCCTATCCTATCGTCTATCCTATCCTCTATCCTATCCTCTATCCTATCCTATCCTCTATCCTATCCTATCCTCTATCCTATCCTATCCTCTATCCTATCCTATCCTCTATCCTATCCTATCCTCTATCCTATCCTATCCTCTATCCTATCCTATCCTCTATCCTATCCTATCCTCTATCCTATCCTATCCTCTATCCTATCCTATCCTCTATCCTATCCTATCCTCTATCCTATCCTATCCTCTATCCTATCCTATCCTCTATCCTATCCTCTATCCTATCCTATCTTCTATCCTATCCTATCCTCTACCCTATCCTATCCTCTATCCTATCCTGTCTTCTATCCTATCCTATCCTCTATCCTATCAAATCCCCTATCCTATCCTCTATCCTATCCTATCCTGTATCCTATCCAATCCTCTATCCTATCCTATCATCTATCATCAATCCTATCCTTTCCTGTATCCTATCCAATCCTATATCCTATCCTATCCTCTATCCTCTCCTATCCTACCCTCTATCCTATCCTATCCTCAATCCTATTCAATCCTCTATCCTATCCTATCATCTATCCTCAATCCTATCCTTTCCTGTATCCTATCCAATCCTCTATCCTATCCTATCCTCTATCCTATCCTATCCTCTATCCTATCCTATCCTCTATCCTATCCTATCCTCTATCCTATCCTATCCTCTATCCTATCCTATCCTCTATCCTATCCTCTATCCTATCCTATCTTCTATCCTATCCTATCCTCTACCCTATCCTATCCTCTATCCTATCCTGTCTTCTATCCTATCCTATCCTCTATCCTATCAAATCCCCTATCCTATCCTCTATCCTATCCTATCCTGTATCCTATCCAATCCTCTATCCTATCCTATCATCTATCATCAATCCTATCCTTTCCTGTATCCTATCCAATCCTATATCCTATCCTATCCTCTATCCTCTCCTATCCTATCCTCTATCCTATCCTATCCTCTATCCTATTCAATCCTCTATCCTATCCTATCATCTATCCTCAATCCTATCCTTTCCTGTATCCTATCCAATCCTCTATCCTATCCTATCCTCTATCCTATCCTATCCTCTATCCTATCCTATCCTCTATCCTATCCTATCCTCTATCCTATCCTATCCTCTATCCTATCCTATCCTCTATCCTATCCTATCCTCTATCCTATCCTATCCTCTATCCTATCCTATCCTCTATCCTATCCTATCCTCTATCCTATCCTATCCTCTATCCTATCCTATCCTCTATCCTATCCTATCCTCTATCCTATCCTATCATCTATCCTCAATCCTATCCTTTCCTGTATCCTATCCAATCCTCTATCCTATCCTATCCTCTATCCTATCCTATCCTCTATCCTATCCTATCCTCTATCCTATCCTATCCTCTATCCTATCCTATCCTCTATCCTATCCTATCCTCTATCCTATCCTATCCTCTATCCTATCCTATCCTCTATCCTATCCTATCCTCTATCCTATCCTATCCTCTATCCTATCCTATCCTCTATCCTATCCTATCCTCTATCCTATCCTATCCTCTATCCTATCCTATCCTCTATCCTATCCTATCCTCTATCCTATCCTATCGTCTATCCTATCCTCTATCCTATCCTCTATCCTATCCTCTATCCTATCCTATCTTCTATCCTATCCTATCCTCTATCCTATCCTATCGTCTATCCTATCATCTATCCTATCCTGTCCTCTATCCTATCCTATCGTCTATCCTATCCTCTATCCTATCCTATCCTCTATCCTATCCTATCCTCTATCCTATCCTATCCTCTATCCTATCCTATCCTCTATCCTATCCTATCCTCTATCCTATCCTATCCTCTATCCTATCCTGTCCTCTATCCTATCCTATCCTCTATCCTATCCTATCCTCTATCCTATCCTATCGTCTATCCTATCCTCTATCCTATCAAATCCCCTATCGTGTCCTCTATCCTATCCTATCCTCTATCCTATCCTATCCTCTATCCTATACTATCGTCTATCCTATCCTCTACCCTATCCTATCCTCTATCCTATCCTATCCTCTATCATATCCTATCCTCTATCCTATCCTATTCTCTATCCTATCCTGTCCTCTATCCTATCAAATCCCCTATCCTATCCTCTGTCCTTTCCTATCCTCTATCCTATCCTATCCTCTATCATATCCTATCCTCTATCCTATCCTATCCTCTATCCTATCCTATCCTCTATCCTATCCTCTATCCTATCCTATCCTCTATCCTATCCTATCCTCTATCCTATCCTATCCTCTATCCTATCCTATCCTCTATCCTATCCTATCCTCTATCCTATCCTATCCTCTATCCTATTCTATCCTCTATCCTATCCTATCCTCTATCCTATCCTATCCTCTATCCTATCCTATCCTCTATCCTATCCTATTGTCTATCCTATCCTCTATCCTATCCTATCCTCTATCCTATCCTATCCTCTATCCTATCCTATCCTCTATCCTATCCTATCCTCTATCCTATCCTATCCTCTATCCTATCCTATCCTCTATCCTATCCTATCCTCTATCCTATCCTATCCTCTATCCTATCCTATCCTCTATCCTATCCTATCCTCTATCCTATCCTATCCTCTATCCTATCCTATCCTCTATCCTATCCTATCCTCTATCCTATCCTATCCTCTATCCTATCCTCTATCCTATCCTATCCTCTATCCTATCCTCTATCCTATCCTATCTTCTATCCTATCCTATCCTCTACCCTATCCTATCCTCTATCCTATCCTGTCTTCTATCCTATCCTATCCTCTATCCTATCAAATCCCCTATCCTATCCTCTATCCTATCCTATCCTGTATCCTATCCAATCCTCTATCCTATCCTACCATCTATCATCAATCCTATCCTTTCCTGTATCCTATCCAATCCTATATCCTATCCTATCCTCTATCCTCTCCTATCCTATCCTCTATCCTATCCTATCCTCTATCCTATTCAATCCTCTATCCTATCCTATCATCTATCCTCAATCCTATCCTTTCCTGTATCCTATCCAATCCTCTATCCTATCCTATCCTCTATCCTATCCTATCCTCTATCCTATCCTATCCTCTATCCTATCCTATCCTCTATCCTATCCTATCCTGTATCCTATCCTATCCTCTATCCTATCCTATCCTCTATCCTATCCTATCCTCTATCCTATCCTATCCTCTATCCTATCCTATCCTCTATCCTATCCTATCCTCTATCCTATCCTATCCTCTATCCTATCCTATCCTCTATCCTATCCTATCCTCTATCCTATCCTATCCTCTATCCTATCCTATTGTCTATCCTATCCTCTATCCTATCCTATACTCTATCCTATCCTATCCTCTATCCTATCCTATCCTCTATCCTATCCTATCCTCTATCCTATCCTATCCTCTATCCTATCCTATCCTCTATCCTATCCTATCCTCTATCCTATCCTATCCTCTATCCTATCCTATCCTCTATCCTGTCCTATCCTCTATCCTATCCTATCCTCTATCCTATCCTATCCTCTATCATATCCTATCCTCTATCCTATCCTATCCTCTATCCTATCCTATCCTCTATCCTATCCTATCCTCTATCCTATCCTATCCTCTATCCTATCCTCTATCCTATCCTATCCTCTATCCTATCCTATCCTCTATCCTATCCTATCCTCTATCCTATCCTATCCTCTATCCTATCCTCTATCCTATCCTATCTTCTATCCTATCCTATCCTCTACCCTATCCTATCCTCTATCCTATCCTGTCTTCTATCCTATCCTATCCTCTATCCTATCAAATCCCCTGTCCTATCCTCTATCCTATCCTATCCTCTATCCTATCCTATCCTCTATCCTATCCTATCCTCTATCCTATCCTATCGTCTATCCTATCCTCTATCCTATCAAATCCCCTATCGTGTCCTCTATCCTATCCTATCCTCTATCCTATCCTATCCTCTATCCTATACTATCGTCTATCCTATCCTCTACCCTATCCTATCCTCTATCCTATCCTATCCTCTATCATATCCTATCCTCTATCCTATCCTATTCTCTATCCTATCCTGTCCTCTATCCTATCAAATCCCCTATCCTATCCTCTGTCCTTTCCTATCCTCTATCCTATCCTATCCTCTATCATATCCTATCCTCTATCCTATCCTATCCTCTATCCTATCCTATCCTCTATCCTATCCTCTATCCTATCCTATCCTCTATCCTATCCTATCCTCTATCCTATCCTATCCTCTATCCTATCCTATCCTCTATCCTATCCTATCCTCTATCCTATCCTATCCTCTATCCTATCCTATCCTCTATCCTATCCTATCCTCTATCCTATCCTATCCTCTATCCTATCCTATCCTCTATCCTATCCTATCCTCTATCCTATCCTATTGTCTATCCTATCCTCTATCCTATCCTATCCTCTATCCTATCCTATCCTCTATCCTATCCTATCCTCTATCCTATCCTATCCTCTATCCTATCCTATCCTCTATCCTATCCTATCCTCTATCCTATCCTATCCTCTATCCTATCCTATCCTCTATCCTATCCTATCCTCTATCCTATCCTATCCTCTATCCTATCCTATCCTCTATCCTATCCTATCCTCTATCCTATCCTATCCTCTATCCTATCCTATCCTCTATCCTATCCTATCCTCTATCCTATCCTCTATCCTATCCTATCCTCTATCCTATCCTCTATCCTATCCTATCTTCTATCCTATCCTATCCTCTACCCTATCCTATCCTCTATCCTATCCTGTCTTCTATCCTATCCTATCCTCTATCCTATCAAATCCCCTATCCTATCCTCTATCCTATCCTATCTTGTATCCTATCCAATCCTCTATCCTATCCTACCATCTATCATCAATCCTATCCTTTCCTGTATCCTATCCAATCCTATATCCTATCCTATCCTCTATCCTCTCCTATCCTATCCTCTATCCTATCCTATCCTCTATCCTATTCAATCCTCTATCCTATCCTATCATCTATCCTCAATCCTATCCTTTCCTGTATCCTATCCAATCCTCTATCCTATCCTAACCTCTATCCTATCCTATCCTCTATCCTATCCTATCCTCTATCCTATCCTATCCTCTATCCTATCCTATCCTCTATCCTATCCTATCCTCTATCCTATCCTATCCTCTATCCTATCCTATCCTCTATCCTATCCTATCCTCTATCCTATCCTATCCTCTATCCTATCCTATCCTCTATCCTATCCTATCCTCTATCCTATCCTATCCTCTATCCTATCCTATCCTCTATCCTATCCTATCCTCTATCCTATCCTATCCTCTATCCTATCCTATCCTCTATCCTATCCTATCCTCTATCCTATCCTATCCTCTATCCTATCCTATCCTCTATCCTATCCTATCCTCTATCCTATCCTATTGTCTATCCTATCCTCTATCCTATCCTATACTCTATCCTATCCTATCCTCTATCCTATCCTATCCTCTATCCTATCCTATCCTCTATCCTATCCTATCCTCTATCCTATCCTATCCTCTATCCTATCCTATCCTCTATCCTATCCTATCCTCTATCCTATCCTATCCTCTATCCTGTCCTATCCTCTATCCTATCCTATCCTCTATCCTATCCTATCCTCTATCATATCTTATCCTCTATCCTATCCTATCCTCTATCCTATCCTATCCTCTATCCTATCCTATCCTCTATCCTATCCTATC
Source organism: Halictus rubicundus (assembly GCF_050948215.1). Taxonomy (NCBI): domain Eukaryota; kingdom Metazoa; phylum Arthropoda; class Insecta; order Hymenoptera; family Halictidae; genus Halictus; species Halictus rubicundus. The sequence continues at coordinate 66,959 of NW_027488905.1, forward strand.
CTCTATCCTATCCTCTATCCTATCCTATCCTCTATCCTATCCTATCCTCTATCCTATCCTATCCTCTATCCTATCCTATCCTCTATCCTATCCTCTATCCTATCCTATCTTCTATCCTATCCTATCCTCTACCCTATCCTATCCTCTATCCTATCCTGTCTTCTATCCTATCCTATCCTCTATCCTATCAAATCCCCTGTCCTATCCTCTATCCTATCCTATCCTGTATCCTATCCAATCCTCTATCCTATCCTATCATCTATCATCAATCCTATCCTTTCCTGTATCCTATCCAATCCTATATCCTATCCTATCCTCTATCCTCTCCTATCCTATCCTCTATCCTATCCTATCCTCTATCCTATTCAATCCTCTATCCTATCCTATCCTCTATCCTATCCTATCCTCTATCCTATCCTATCCTCTATCCTATCCTATCCTCTATCCTATCCTATCCTCTATCCTATCCTATCCTCTATCCTATCCTATCCTCTATCCTATCCTATCCTCTATCCTATCCTATCCTCTATCCTATCCTATCCTCTATCCTATCCTCTATCCTATCCTATCTTCTATCCTATCCTATCCTCTACCCTATCCTATCCTCTATCCTATCCTGTCTTCTATCCTATCCTATCCTCTATCCTATCAAATCCCCTATCCTATCCTCTATCCTATCCTATCCTGTATCCTATCCAATCCTCTATCCTATCCTATCATCTATCATCAATCCTATCCTTTCCTGTATCCTATCCAATCCTATATCCTATCCTATCCTCTATCCTCTCCTATCCTATCCTCTATCCTATCCTATCCTCTATCCTATTCAATCCTCTATCCTATCCTATCATCTATCCTCAATCCTATCCTTTCCTGTATCCTATCCAATCCTCTATCCTATCCTATCCTCTATCCTATCCTATCCTCTATCCTATCCTATCCTCTATCCTATCCTATCCTCTATCCTATCCTATCCTCTATCCTATCCTATTCTCTATCCTATCCTGTCCTCTATCCTATCAAATCCCCTATCCTATCCTCTGTCCTTTCCTATCCTCTATCCTATCCTATCCTCTATCCTATCCTATCCTCTATCCTATCCTATCCTCTATCCTATCCTATCCTCTATCCTATCCTATCCTCTATCCTATCCTATCCTCTATCCTATCCTATCCTCTATCCTATCCTATCCTCTATCCTATCCTATCCTCTATCCTATCCTATCCTCTATCCTATCCTATCCTCTATCCTATCCTATCCTCTATCCTATCCTATCCAATCCTCTATCCTATCCTCTATAATATCCTATCCTCTATCCTATCCTATCTTCTATCCTATCCTATCCTCTATCCTATCAAATCCATTATCCTATCCTCTGTCCTTTTCTATCCTCTATCCTATCCTATCCTCTATCATATCCTATCCTCTATCCTATCCTATCCTCTATGCTATCCTATCCTCTATCCTATCCTATCATCTATCATCAATCCTATCCTTTCCTGTATCCTATCCAATCCTCTATCCTATCCTATCCTATCCTCTATCCTATCCTATCCTATCCTCTACCCTATCCTATCCTCTATCGTATCCTATCGTCTATCCTATCCTCTATCCTATCCTATCCTGTATCCTATCCAATCCTCTATCCTATCCTATCATCTATCCTCAATCCTATCCTTTCCTGTATCCTATCCAATCCTCTATCCTATCCTATCGTCTATCCTATCCTCTATCCTATCCTATCCTCTATCCTATCCTATCCTCTATCCTATCCTATCCTCTATCCTATCCTATCCTCTATCATATCCTATACTCTATCCTATCCTATCCTCTATCCTATCCTATCCTCTATCCTATCCTCTATCCTATCCTCTATCCTATCCTCTCCTCTATCCTATCCTATCCTCTATCCTATCCTATCCTCTATCCTATCCTATCCTCTATCCTATCCTATCCTCTATCCTATCCTATCCTCTATCCTATCCTATCCTCTATCCTATCCTATTGTCTATCCTATCCTCTATCCTATCCTATCCTCTATCCTATCCTATCCTCTATCCTATCCTATCCTCTATCCTATCCTATCCTCTATCCTATCCTATCCTCTATCCTATCCTATCCTCTATCCTATTCTGTCTTCTATCCTATCCTATCCTCTATCCTATCAAATCCCCTATCCTATCCTCTATCCTATCCTATCCTGTATCCTATCCAATCCTCTATCCTATCCTATCATCTATCATCAATCCTATCCTTTCCTGTATCCTATCCAATCCTATATCCTATCCTATCCTCTATCCTCTCCTATCCTATCCTCTATCCTATCCTATCCTCTATCCTATTCAATCCTCTATCCTATCCTATCATCTATCCTCAATCCTATCCTTTCCTGTATCCTATCCAATCCTCTATCCTATCCTGTCCTCTATCCTATCCTATCCTCTATCCTATCATATCCTCTATACTATCCTATCGTCTATCCTATCCTCTATCCTATCAAATCTCCTATCGTGTCCTCTATCCTATCCTATCCTCTATCCTATCCTATCCTCTATCCTATAATATCGTCTATCCTATCCTCTACCCCATCCTATCCTCTATCCTATCCTATCCTCTATCATATCCTATCCTCTATCCTATCCTATTCTCTATCCTATCCTATCCTCTATCCTATCAAATCCCCTATCCTATCCTCTGTCCTTTCCTATCGTCTATCCTATCCTATCCTCTATCATATCCTATCCTCTATCCTATCCTATCCTCTATCCTATCCTATCCTCTATCCTATCCTATCCTCTATCCTATCCTATCCTCTATCCTATCCTATCCTCTATCCTATCCTATCCTCTATCCTATCCTATCCTCTATCCTATCCTATCCTCTATCCTATCCTATCCTCTATCCTATCCTATTGTCTATCCTATCCTCTATCCTATCCTATCCTCTATCCTATCCTATCCTCTATCCTATCCTATCCTCTATCCTATCCTATCCTCTATCCTATCCTATCCTCTATCCTATCCTATCCTCTATCCTATCCTATCCTCTATCCTATCCTATCCTCTATCCTATCCTATCCTCTATCCTATCCTATCCTCTATCCTATCCTATCCTCTATCCTATCCTATCCTCTATCCTATTCTGTCTTCTATCCTATCCTATCCTCTATCCTATCAAATCCCCTATCCTATCCTCTATCCTATCCTATCCTGTATCCTATCCAATCCTCTATCCTATCCTATCATCTATCATCAATCCTATCCTTTCCTGTATCCTATCCAATCCTATATCCTATCCTATCCTCTATCCTCTCCTATCCTATCCTCTATCCTATCCTATCCTCTATCCTATTCAATCCTCTATCCTATCCTATCATCTATCCTCAATCCTATCCTTTCCTGTATCCTATCCAATCCTCTATCCTATCCTGTCCTCTATCCTATCCTATCCTCTATCCTATCATATCCTCTATACTATCCTATCGTCTATCCTATCCTCTATCCTATCAAAACCCCTATCGTGTCCTCTATCCTATCCTATCCTCTATCCTATCCTATCCTCTATCCTATAATATCGTCTATCCTATCCTCTACCCCATCCTATCCTCTATCCTATCCTATCCTCTATCATATCCTATCCTCTATCCTATCCTATTCTCTATCCTATCCTATCCTCTATCCTATCAAATCCCCTATCCTATCCTCTGTCCTTTCCTATCGTCTATCCTATCCTATCGTCTATCATATCCTATCCTCTATCCTATCCTATCCTCTATCCTATCCTATCCTCTATCCTATCCTATCCTCTATCCTATCCTATCCTCTATCCTATCCTATCCTCTATCCTATCCTATCCTCTATCCTATCCTATCCTCTATCCTATCCTATCCTCTATCCTATCCTATCCTCTATCCTAGCCTATCCTCTATCCTATCCTATCCTCTATCCTATCCTATCCTCTATCCTATCCTATCCTCTATCCTATCCTATCCTCTATCCTATCCTATCCTCTATCCTATCCTATCCTCTATCCTATCCTATCCTCTATCCTATCCTATCCTCTATCCTATCCTATCCTCTATCCTATCCTATCCTCTATCCTATCCTATCGTCTATCCTATCCTATCCTCTATCCTATCCTATCCTCTATCCTATCCTATCCTCTATCCTATCCTATCGTCTATCCTATCCTCTATCCTATCCTATCCTCTATCCTATCCTATCCTCTATCCTATCCTATCCTCTATCCTATCCTATCCTCTATCCTATCCTATCCTCTATCCTATCCTATCCTCTATCCTATCCTATCTTCTATCCTATCCTATCCTCTACCCTATCCTATCCTCTATCCTATCCTATCATCTATCATCAATCCTATCCTTTCCTGTATCCTATCCAATCCTATATCCTATCCTATCCTCTATCCTCTCCTATCCTATCCTCTATCCTATCCTATCCTCTATCCTATTCAATCCTCTATCCTATCCTATCCTCTATCCTATCCTCTATCCTATCCTATCCTCTATCCTATCCTATGCTGTATCCTATCCAATCCTCTATCCTATCCTATCATCTATCCTATCCTATCCTCTATCCTATCCTATCCTCTATCCTATCCTATCCTCTATCCTATCCTATCCTCTATCCTATACTATCGTCTATCCTCAATCCTATCCTTTCCTGTATCCTATGCAATCCTCTATCCTATCCTATCCTCTATCCTATCCTATCCTCTATCCTATCCTATCGTCTATCCTATCCTCTATCCTATCCTATCCTCTATCCTATCCTATCCTCTATCCTATCCTATCCTCTATCCTATCCTATCCTCTATCCTATCCTATCCTCTACCCTATCCTATCCTCTATCCTATAATGTCTTCTATACTATCCTATCCTCTATCCTATCAAATCCCCTATCCTATCCTCTATCCTATCCTATCCTGTATCCTATCCAATCCTCTATCCTATCCTATCATCTATCATCAATCCTATCCTTTCCTGTATCCTATCCAATCCTATATCCTATCCTATCCTCTATCCTCTCCTATCCTATCCTCTATCCTATCCTATCCTCTATCCTATTCAATCCTCTATCCTATCCTATCATCTATCCTCAATCCTATCCTTTCCTGTATCCTATGCAATCCTCTATCCTATCCTGTCCTCTATCATATCCTATCCTCTATCCTATCCTATCCTCTATCCTATCCTATCGTCTATCCTATCCTCTATCCTATCCTCTATCCTATCCTCTATCCTATCCTATCTTCTATCGTATCCTATCCTCTATCCTATCCTATCGTCTATCCTATCCTCTATCCTATCCTATCCTCTATCCTATCCTATCCTCTATCCTATCCTATCGTCTATCCTATCCTCTATCCTATCCTATCCTCTATCCTATCCTATCCTCTATCCTATCCTATCGTCTATCCTATCCTCTATCCTATCCTATCCTCTGTCCTATCCTATCCTCTACCCTATCCTATCCTCTATCCTATCGTATCCTCTATCCTATCCTATCTTCTATCCTATCCTATCCTCTATCCTATCAAATCCCCTATAATATCCTCTATCCTATCCTATCCTCTATCCTATCCTATCCTCTATCCTATCCTATCCTCTATCCTATCCTATCCTCTATCCTATCCTATCCTCTATCCTATCCTATCCTCTATCCTATCCTATCCAATCCTCTATCCTATCCTCTATAATATCCTATCCTCTATCCTATCCTATCTTCTATCCTATCCTATCCTCTATCCTATCAAATCCATTATCCTATCCTCTGTCCTTTTCTATCCTCTATCCTATCCTATCCTCTATCATATCCTATCCTCTATCCTATCCTATCCTCTATGCTATCCTATCCTCTATCCTATCCTATCATCTATCATCAATCCTATCCTTTCCTGTATCCTATCCAATCCTCTATCCTATCCTATCCTATCCTCTATCCTATCCTATCCTATCCTCTACCCTATCCTATCCTCTATCGTATCCTATCGTCTATCCTATCCTCTATCCTATCCTATCCTGTATCCTATCCAATCCTCTATCCTATCCTATCATCTATCCTCAATCCTATCCTTTCCTGTATCCTATCCAATCCTCTATCCTATCCTATCGTCTATCCTATCCTCTATCCTATCCTATCCTCTATCCTATCCTATCCTCTATCCTATCCTATCCTCTATCCTATCCTATCCTCTATCATATCCTATACTCTATCCTATCCTATCCTCTATCCTATCCTATCCTCTATCCTATCCTCTATCCTATCCTCTATCCTATCCTCTCCTCTATCCTATCCTATCCTCTATCCTATCCTATCCTCTATCCTATCCTATCCTCTATCCTATCCTATCCTCTATCCTATCCTATCCTCTATCCTATCCTATCCTCTATCCTATCCTATTGTCTATCCTATCCTCTATCCTATCCTATCCTCTATCCTATCCTATCCTCTATCCTATCCTATCCTCTATCCTATCCTATCCTCTATCCTATCCTATCCTCTATCCTATCCTATCCTCTATCCTATCCTATCCTCTATCCTATCCTATCCTCTATCCTATCCTATCCTCTATCCTATCCTATCCTCTATCCTATCCTATCCTCTATCCTATCCTATCCTCTATCCTATCCTATCCTCTATCCTATTCTGTCTTCTATCCTATCCTATCCTCTATCCTATCAAATCCCCTATCCTATCCTCTATCCTATCCTATCCTGTATCCTATCCAATCCTCTATCCTATCCTATCATCTATCATCAATCCTATCCTTTCCTGTATCCTATCCAATCCTATATCCTATCCTATCCTCTATCCTCTCCTATCCTATCCTCTATCCTATCCTATCCTCTATCCTATTCAATCCTCTATCCTATCCTATCATCTATCCTCAATCCTATCCTTTCCTGTATCCTATCCAATCCTCTATCCTATCCTGTCCTCTATCCTATCCTATCCTCTATCCTATCATATCCTCTATACTATCCTATCGTCTATCCTATCCTCTATCCTATCAAATCTCCTATCGTGTCCTCTATCCTATCCTATCCTCTATCCTATCCTATCCTCTATCCTATAATATCGTCTATCCTATCCTCTACCCCATCCTATCCTCTATCCTATCCTATCCTCTATCATATCCTATCCTCTATCCTATCCTATTCTCTATCCTATCCTATCCTCTATCCTATCAAATCCCCTATCCTATCCTCTGTCCTTTCCTATCGTCTATCCTATCCTATCCTCTATCATATCCTATCCTCTATCCTATCCTATCCTCTATCCTATCCTATCCTCTATCCTATCCTATCCTCTATCCTATCCTATCCTCTATCCTATCCTATCCTCTATCCTATCCTATCCTCTATCCTATCCTATCATCTATCATCAATCCTATCCTTTCCTGTATCCTATCCAATCCTCTATCCTATCCTATCCTATCCTCTATCCTATCCTATCCTCTATCCTATCCTATCCTCTATCCTATCCTATCCTCTATCCTATCCTATCCTCTATCCTATCCTATCCTCTATCCTATCCTATCCTCTATCCTATCCTATCCTCTATCCTATCCTATCCTCTATCCTATCCTATCCTCTATCCTATCCTATCCTCTATCCTATCCTATCCTCTATCCTATCCTATCCTCTATCCTATCCTATCCTCTATCCTATCCTATCCTCTATCCTATTCTGTCTTCTATCCTATCCTATCCTCTATCCTATCAAATCCCCTATCCTATCCTCTATCCTATCCTATCCTGTATCCTATCCAATCCTCTATCCTATCCTATCATCTATCATCAATCCTATCCTTTCCTGTATCCTATCCAATCCTATATCCTATCCTATCCTCTATCCTCTCCTATCCTATCCTCTATCCTATCCTATCCTCTATCCTATTCAATCCTCTATCCTATCCTATCATCTATCCTCAATCCTATCCTTTCCTGTATCCTATCCAATCCTCTATCCTATCCTGTCCTCTATCCTATCCTATCCTCTATCCTATCATATCCTCTATACTATCCTATCGTCTATCCTATCCTCTATCCTATCAAATCCCCTATCGTGTCCTCTATCCTATCCTATCCTCTATCCTATCCTATCCTCTATCCTATAATATCGTCTATCCTATCCTCTACCCCATCCTATCCTCTATCCTATCCTATCCTCTATCATATCCTATCCTCTATCCTATCCTATTCTCTATCCTATCCTATCCTCTATCCTATCAAATCCCCTATCCTATCCTCTGTCCTTTCCTATCGTCTATCCTATCCTATCGTCTATCATATCCTATCCTCTATCCTATCCTATCCTCTATCCTATCCTATCCTCTATCCTATCCTATCCTCTATCCTATCCTATCCTCTATCCTATCCTATCCTCTATCCTATCCTATCCTCTATCCTATCCTATCCTCTATCCTATCCTATCCTCTATCCTATCCTATCCTCTATCCTAGCCTATCCTCTATCCTATCCTATCCTCTATCCTATCCTATCCTCTATCCTATCCTATCCTCTATCCTATCCTATCCTCTATCCTATCCTATCCTCTATCCTATCCTATCCTCTATCCTATCCTATCCTCTATCCTATCCTATCCTCTATCCTATCCTATCCTCTATCCTATCCTATCCTCTATCCTATCCTATCCTCTATCCTATCCTATCGTCTATCCTATCCTATCCTCTATCCTATCCTATCCTCTATCCTATCCTATCCTCTATCCTATCCTATCGTCTATCCTATCCTCTATCCTATCCTATCCTCTATCCTATCCTATCCTCTATCCTATCCTATCCTCTATCCTATCCTATCCTCTATCCTATCCTATCCTCTATCCTATCCTATCTTCTATCCTATCCTATCCTCTACCCTATCCTATCCTCTATCCTATCCTATCATCTATCATCAATCCTATCCTTTCCTGTATCCTATCCAATCCTATATCCTATCCTATCCTCTATCCTCTCCTATCCTATCCTCTATCCTATCCTATCCTCTATCCTATTCAATCCTCTATCCTATCCTATCCTCTATCCTATCCTCTATCCTATCCTATCCTCTATCCTATCCTATGCTGTATCCTATCCAATCCTCTATCCTATCCTATCATCTATCCTATCCTATCCTCTATCCTATCCTATCCTCTATCCTATCCTATCCTCTATCCTATCCTATCCTCTATCCTATACTATCGTCTATCCTATCCTCTAGCCTATCCTATCCTCCATCCTATCCTATCCTCTATCATATCCTATCCTCTATCCTATCCTATTCTCTATCCTATCCTATCCACTATCCTATCAAATCCTCTATCCTATCCTCTATCCTATCCTATCCTCTATCCTATCCTATGCTGTATCCTATCCAATCCTCTATCCTATCCTATCATCTATCATCAATCCTATCCTTTCCTGTATCCTATCCAATCCTCTATCCTATCCTATCCTATCCTCTATCCTATCCTATCCTATCCTCTACCCTATCCTATCCTCTATCCTATCCTATCGTCTATCCTATCCTCTATCCTATCCTCTATCCTATCAAATCCCCTATCGTGTCCTCTATCCTATCCTATCCTCTATCCTATCCTATCCACTATCCTATCAAATCCTCTATCCTATCCTCTATCCTATCCTATCCTCTATCCTATCCTATGCTGTATCCTATCCAATCCTCTATCCTATCCTATCATCTATCATCAATCCTATCCTTTCCTGTATCCTATCCAATCCTCTATCCTATCCTATCCTATCCTCTATCCTATCCTATCCTCTACCCTATCCTATCCTCTATCGTATCCTATCGTCTATCCTATACTCTATCCTATCCTATCCTGTATCCTATCCAATCCTCTATCCTATCCTATCATCTATCCTCAATCCTATCCTTTCCTGTATCCTATCCAATCCTCTATCCTATCCTATCGTCTATCCTATCCACTATAATATCCTATCCTCTATCCTATCCTATCTTCTATCCTATCCTATCCTCTATCCTATCAAATCCATTATCCTATCCTCTGTCCTTTCCTATCCTCTAAACTATCATATCCTCTATCCTATACTATCGTCTATCCTATCCTCTACCCTATCCTATCCTCTATCCTATCCTATCCTCTATCATATCCTATCCTCTATCGTATTCTATTCTCTATCCTATCCTATCCTCTATCCTATCCTATCCTCTATCCTATCCTATCCTCTATCCTATCCTGTCCTCTATCCTATCCTATCCTCTGTCCTATCCTATCCTCTATCCTATCCTATCGTCTATCCTATCCTCTATCCTATCAAATCCCCTATCGTGTCCTCTATCCTATCCTATCCTCTATCCTATCCTATCCTCTATCCTATACTATCGTCTATCCTATCCTCTACCCTATCCTATCCTCTATCCTATCCTATCCTCTATCATATCCTATCCTCTATCCTATCCTATTCTCTATCCTATCCTGTCCTCTATCCTATCAAATCCCCTATCCTATCCTCTGTCCTTTCCTATCCTCTATCCTATCCTATCCTCTATCATATCCTATCCTCTATCCTATCCTATCCTCTATCCTATCCTATCCTCTACCCTATCCTATCGTCTATCCTATCCTCTATCCTATCCTCTATCCTATCCTCTATCCTATCCTATCTTCTATCCTATCCTATCCTCTATCCTATCCTATCGTCTATCCTATCCTCTATCCTATCCTATCCTCTATCCTATCCTATCCTCTATCCTATCCTATCCTCTATCCTATCCTATCCTCTATCCTATCCTATCCTCTATCCTATCCTATCCTCTATCCTATCCTATCCTCTATCCTATCCTATCCTCTATCCTATCCTATCCTCTATCCTATCCTATCCTCTATCCTATCCTATCCTCTATCCTATCCTATCCTCTATCCTATCCTATCCTCTATCCTATCCTATCCTCTATCCTATCCTATCCTCTATCCTATCCTATCCTCTATCCTATCCTATCCTCTATCCTATCCTATCCTCTATCCTATCCTATCCTCTATCCTATCCTATCCTCTATCCTATCCTATCCTCTATCCTATCCTATCCTCTATCCTATCCTATCCTCTATCCTATCCTATCCTCTATCGTATCCTCTATCCTATCCTATCTTCTATCCTATCCTATCCTCTAACCTATCCTATCCTCTATCCTATCCTATCCTCTATCCTATCCTATCCTCTATCCTATCCTATCATCTATCATCAATCCTATCCTTTCCTGTATCCTATCCAATCCTATATCCTATCCTATCCTCTATCCTCTCCTATCCTATCCTCTATCCTATCCTATCCTCTATCCTATTCAATCCTCTATCCTATCCTATCATCTATCCTCAATCCTATCCTTTCCTGTATCCTATCCAATCCTCTATCCTATCCTATCCTCTATCCTATCCTATCCTCTATCCTATCCTATCCTCTATCCTATCCTATCCTATATCCTATCCTGTCCTCTATCCTATCCTATCCTCTATCCTATCCTATCCTCTATCCTATCCTATCCTCTATCCTATCCTATCCTCTATCCTATCCTATCCTGTATCCTATCCAATCCTCTATCCTATCCTATCATCTATCATCAATCCTATCCTTTCCTGTATCCTATCCAATCCTATATCCTATCCTATCCTCTATCCTCTCCTATCCTATCCTCTATCCTATCCTATCCTCTATCATATCCTATCCTCTATCTTATCCTATTCTCTATCCTATCCTATCCTCTATCCTATCAAATCCCCTATCCTATCCTCTGTCCTTTCCTATCCTCTATCCTATCCTATCCTCTATCATATCCTATCCTCTATCCTATCCTATCCTCTATCCTATCCTATCCTCTATCCTATCCTATCGTCTATCCTATCCTCTATCCTATCCTCTATCCTATCCTCTATCCTATCCTATCTTCTATCCTATCCTATCCTCTATCCTATCCTGTCCTCTATCCTATCCTATCCTCTATCCTATCCTATCCTCTATCCTATCCTATCGTCTATCCTATCCTCTATCCTATCAAATCCCCTATCGTGTCCTCTATCCTATCCTATCCTCTATCCTATCCTATCCTCTATCCTATACTATCGTCTATCCTATCCTCTACCCTATCCTATCCTCTATCCTATCCTATCCTCTATCATATCCTATCCTCTATCCTATCCTATTCTCTATCCTATCCTGTCCTCTATCCTATCAAATCCCCTATCCTATCCTCTGTCCTTTCCTATCCTCTATCCTATTCTATCCTCTATCATATCCTATCCTCTATCCTATCCTATCCTCTATCCTATCCTATCCTCTATCCTATCCTCTATCCTATCCTATTCTCTATCCTATCCTATCCTCTATCCTATCCTATCCTCTATCCTATCCTATCCTCTATCCTATCCTATCCTCTATCCTATCCTATCCTCTATCCTATCCTATTGTCTATCCTATCCTCTATCCTATCCTATCCTCTATCCTATCCTATCCTCTATCCTATCCTATCCTCTATCCTATCCTATCCTCTATCCTATCCTATCCTCTATCCTATCCTCTATCCTATCCTATCCTCTATCCTATCCTATTGTCTATCCTATCCTCTATCCTATCCTATCCTCTATCCTATCCTATCCTCTATCCTATCCTATCCTCTATCCTATCCTATCCTCTATCCTATCCTATCCTCTATCCTATCCTATCCTCTATCCTATCCTATCCTCTATCCTATCCTATCCTATCCTCTATCCTATCCTATCCTCTATCCTATCCTATCCTCTATCCTATCCTATTGTCTATCCTTTCCTGTATCCTATCCTATCCTCTGTCCTATCCTATCCTCTATCCTATCCTATCCTCTATCCTATCCTATCCTCTATCCTATCCTATCCTCTATCCTATTCAATCCTCTATCCTATCCTATCATCTATCCTCAATCCTATCCTTTCCTGTATCCTGTCCAATCCTCTATCCTATCCTATCCTCTATCCTATCCTATCCTCTATCCTATCCTATCCTCTATCCTATCCTATCCTATATCCTATCCTATCCTCTATCCTATCCTATCCTCTATCCTATCCTATCCTCTATCCTATCAAATCCCCTATCCTATCCTCTATCCTATCCTATCCTGTATCCTATCCAATCCTCTATCCTATCCTATCATCTATCATCAATCCTATCCTTTCCTGTATCCTATCCAATCCTATATCCTATCCTATCCTCTATCCTCTCCTATCCTATCCTCTATCCTATCCTATCCTCTATCCTATTCAATCCTCTATCCTATCCTATCATCTATCCTCAATCCTATACTTTCCTGTATCCTATCCAATCCTCTATCCTATCCTATCCTCTATCCTATCCTATCCTCTATCCTATCCTATCCTCTATCCTATCCTATCCTATATCCTATCCTATCCTCTATCCTATCCTATCCTCTATCCTATCCTATCCTCTATCCTATCCTATCCTCTATCCTATCCTATCCTCTATCCTATCCTATCCTCTATCCTATCCTATCCTGTATCCTATCCAATCCTCTATCCTATCCAATCATCTATCATCAATCCTATCCTTTCCTGTATCCTATCCAATCCTATATCCTATCCTATCCTCTATCCTCTCCTATCCTATCCTCTATCCTATCCAATCATCTATCATCAATCCTATCCTTTCCTGTATCCTATCCAATCCTATATCCTATCCTATCCTCTATCCTCTCCTATCCTATCCTCTATCCTATCCTATCCTCTATCATATCCTATCCTCTGTCCTATTCTATCCTCTATCATATCCTATCCTCTATCCTATCCTATCCTCTATCCTATCCTATCCTCTATCCTATCCTCTATCCTATCCTATCCTCTATCCTATCCTATCCTCTATCCTATCCTATCCTCTATCCTATCCTATCCTCTATCCTATCCTATCCTCTATCCTATCCTATCCTCTATCCTATCCTATCCTCTATCCTATCCTATCCTCTATCCTATCCTATCCTCTATCCTATCCTATCCTCTATCCTATCCTATCCTCTATCCTATCCTATCCTCTATCCTATCCTATCCTCTATCCTATCCTATCGTCTATCCTATCCTCTATCCTATCCTCTATCCTATCCTCTATCCTATCCTATCTTCTATCCTATCCTATCCTCTATCCTATCCTATCGTCTATCCTATCATCTATCCTATCCTATCCTCTATCCTATCCTATCGTCTATCCTATCCTCTATCCTATCCTATCCTCTATCCTATCCTATCCTCTATCCTATCCTATCCTCTATCCTATCCTATCCTCTATCCTATCCTATCCTCTATCCTATCCTGTCCTCTATCCTATCCTATCCTCTATCCTATCCTATCCTCTATCCTATCCTATCGTCTATCCTATCCTCTATCCTATCAAATCCCCTATCGTGTCCTCTATCCTATCCTATCCTCTATCCTATCCTATCCTCTATCCTATACTATCGTCTATCCTATCCTCTACCCTATCCTATCCTCTATCCTATCCTATCCTCTATCATATCCTATCCTCTATCCTATCCTATTCTCTATCCTATCCTGTCCTCTATCCTATCAAATCCCCTATCCTATCCTCTGTCCTTTCCTATCCTCTATCCTATCCTATCCTCTATCATATCCTATCCTCTATCCTATCCTATCCTCTATCCTATCCTATCCTCTATCCTATCCTATCCTCTATCCTATCCTCTATCCTATCCTATCCTCTATCCTATCCTATCCTCTATCCTATCCTATCCTCTATCCTATCCTATCCTCTATCCTATCCTATCCTCTATCCTATCCTATCCTCTATCCTATCCTATCCTCTATCCTATCCTATCCTCTATCCTATCCTATCCTCTATCCTATCCTATCCTCTATCCTATCCTATCCTCTATCCTATCCTATCCTCTATCCTATCCTATCCTCTATCCTATCCTATTGTCTATCCTATCCTCTATCCTATCCTATCCTCTATCCTATCCTATCCTCTATCCTATCCTATCCTCTATCCTATCCTATCCTCTATCCTATCCTATCCTCTATCCTATCCTATCCTCTATCCTATCCTATCGTCTATCCTATCCTCTATCCTATCCTCTATCCTATCCTCTATCCTATCCTATCTTCTATCCTATCCTATCCTCTATCCTATCCTATCGTCTATCCTATCATCTATCCTATCCTATCCTCTATCCTATCCTATCGTCTATCCTATCCTCTATCCTATCCTATCCTCTATCCTATCCTATCCTCTATCCTATCCTATCCTCTATCCTATCCTATCCTCTATCCTATCCTATCCTCTATCCTATCCTATCCTCTATCCTATCCTATCCTCTATCCTATCCTCTATCCTATCCTATCCTCTATCCTATCCTATCCTCTATCCTATCCTATCCTCTATCCTATCCTATCCTCTATCCTATCCTATCCTCTATCCTATCCTATCCTCTATCCTATCCTATCCTCTATCCTATCCTATCCTCTATCCTATCCTATCCTCTATCCTATCCTATCCTCTATCCTATCCTATCCTCTATCCTATCCTATCCTCTATCCTATCCTATCCTATCCTCTATCCTATCCTATCCTTTATCCTATCCTATCCTCTATCCTATCCTATTGTCTATCCTATCCTCTATCCTATCCTATCCTCTATCCTATCCTATCCTCTATCCTATCCTATCCTCTATCCTATCCTATCCTCTATCCTATCCTATCCTCTATCCTATTCAATCCTCTATCCTATCCTATCATCTATCCTCAATCCTATCCTTTCCTGTATCCTGTCCAATCCTCTATCCTATCCTATCCTCTATCCTATCCTATCCTCTATCCTATCCTATCCTCTATCCTATCCTATCCTATATCCTATCCTATCCTCTATCCTATCCTATCCTCTATCCTATCCTATCCTCTATCCTATCAAATCCCCTATCCTATCCTCTATCCTATCCTATCCTGTATCCTATCCAATCCTCTATCCTATCCTATCATCTATCATCAATCCTATCCTTTCCTGTATCCTATCCAATCCTATATCCTATCCTATCCTCTATCCTCTCCTATCCTATCCTCTATCCTATCCTATCCTCTATCCTATTCAATCCTCTATCCTATCCTATCATCTATCCTCAATCCTATCCTTTCCTGTATCCTATCCAATCCTCTATCCTATCCTATCCTCTATCCTATCCTATCCTCTATCCTATCCTATCCTCTATCCTATCCTATCCTCTATCCTATCCTATCCTCTATCCTATCCTATCCTCTATCCTATCCTATCCTCTATCCTATCCTATCCTGTATCCTATCCAATCCTCTATCCTATCCAATCATCTATCATCAATCCTATCCTTTCCTGTATCCTATCCAATCCTATATCCTATCCTATCCTCTATCCTCTCCTATCCTATCCTCTATCCTATCCTATCCTCTATCATATCCTATCCTCTATCCTATTCTATCCTCTATCATATCCTATCCTCTATCCTATCCTATCCTCTATCCTATCCTATCCTCTATCCTATCCTCTATCCTATCCTCTATCCTATCCTATCCTCTATCCTATCCTATCCTCTATCCTATCCTATCCTCTATCCTATCCTATCCTCTATCCTATCCTATCCTCTATCCTATCCTATCCTCTATCCTATCCTATCCTCTATCCTATCCTATCCTCTACCCTATCCTATCCTCTATCCTATCCTATCCTCTATCCTATCATCTAACCTATCCTATCCTATCGTCTATCCTATCCTCTATCCTATCCTCTATCCTATCCTCTATCCTATCCTATCTTCTATCCTATCCTATCCTCTATCCTATCCTATCGTCTATCCTATCATCTAACCTATCCTATCCTCTATCCTATCCTATCGTCTATCCTATCCTCTATCCTATTATATCCTCTATCCTATCCTATCCTCTATCCTATCCTATCCTCTATCCTATCCTATCCTCTATCCTATCCTATCCTCTATCCTATCCTGTCCTCTATCCTATCCTATCCTCTATCCTATCCTATCCTCTATCCTATCCTATCGTCTATCCTATCCTCTATCCTATCAAATCCCCTATCGTGTCCTCTATCCTATCCTATCCTCTATCCTATCCTATCCTCTATCCTATACTATCGTCTATCCTATCCTCTACCCTATCCTATCCTCTATCCTATCCTATCCTCTATCATATCCTATCCTCTATCCTATCCTATTCTCTATCCTATCCTGTCCTCTATCCTATCAAATCCCCTATCCTATCCTCTGTCCTTTCCTATCCTCTATCCTATCCTATCCTCTATCATATCCTATCCTCTATCCTATCCTATCCTCTATCCTATCCTATCCTCTATCCTATCCTATCCTCTATCCTATCCTCTATCCTATCCTATCCTCTATCCTATCCTATCCTCTATCCTATCCTATCCTCTATCCTATCCTATCCTCTATCCTATCCTATCCTCTATCCTATCCTATCCTCTATCATATCCTATCCTCTATCCTATCCTATCCTCTATCCTATCCTATCCTCTATCCTATCCTCTATCCTATCCTATCCTCTATCCTATCCTATCCTCTATCCTATCCTATCCTCTATCCTATCCTATCCTCTATCCTATCCTATCCTCTATCCTATCCTATCCTCTATCCTATCCTATCCTCTATCCTATCCTATCCTCTATCCTATCCTATCCTCTATCCTATCCTATCCTCTATCCTATCCTATCCTCTATCCTATCCTATCCTCTATCCTATCCTATCCTCTATCCTATCCTATCCTCTATCCTAACCTATTGTCTATCCTATCCTCTATCCTATCCTATCCTCTATCCTATCCTATCCTCTATCCTATCCTATCCTCTATCCTATCCTATCCTCTATCCTATCCTATCCTCTATCCTATCCTATCCTCTATCCTATCCTATCCTCTATCCTATCCTATCCTCTATCCTATCCTATCCTCTATCCTATCCTATCCTCTATCCTATCCTATCCTCTATCCTATCCTATCCTCTATCCTATCCTATCCTCTATCCTATCCTATCCTCTATCCTATCCTATCCTCTATCCTATCCTATCCTCTATCCTATCCTCTATCCTATCCTATCTTCTATCCTATCCTATCCTCTACCCTATCCTATCCTCTATCCTATCCTGTCTTCTATCCTATCCTATCCTCTATCCTATCAAATCCCCTATCCTATCCTCTATCCTATCCTATCCTGTATCCTATCCAATCCTCTATCCTATCCTATCATCTATCATCAATCCTATCCTTTCCTGTATCCTATCCAATCCTATATCCTATCCTATCCTCTATCCTCTCCTATCCTATCCTCTATCCTATCCTATCCTCTATCCTATTCAATCCTCTATCCTATCCTATCATCTATCCTCAATCCTATCCTTTCCTGTATCCTATCCAATCCTCTATCCTATCCTATCCTCTATACTATCCTATCCTCTATCCTATCCTATCCTCTATCCTATCCTTTCCTCTATCCTATCCTATCCTCTATCCTATCCTATCCTCTATCCTATCCTATCCTCTATCCTCTATCCTATCCTCTATCCTATCCTATCCTCTATCCTATCCTATCCTCTATCCTATCCTATCCTCTATCCTATCCTATCCTCTATCCTATCCTATCCTCTATCCTATCCTATCCTCTATCCTATCCTATTGTCTATCCTATCCTCTATCCTATCCTATCCTCTATCCTATCCTATCCTCTATCCTATCCTATCCTCTATCCTATCCTATCCTCTATCCTATCCTATCCTCTATCCTATCCTATCCTCTATCCTATCCTATCCTCTATCCTATCCTATCCTCTATCCTATCCTATCCTCTATCCTATCCTATCCTCTATCCTATCCTATCCTCTATCCTATCCTATCCTCTATCCTATCCTATCCTCTATCCTATCCTATCCTCTATCCTATCCTATCCTCTATCCTATCCTATCCTCTATCCTATCCTATCCTCTATCCTATCCTATCCTCTATCCTATCCTATCCTCTATCCTATCCTATCCTCTATCCTATCCTATCCTCTATCCTATCCTATCCTCTATCCTATCCTATCCTCTATCCTATCCTATCCTCTATCCTATCCTATCCTCGATCCTATCCTATCCTCTATCCTATCCTATCCTCTATCCTATCCTATCCTCTATCCTATCCTCTATCCTATCCTATCTTCTATCCTATCCTATCCTCTACCCTATCCTATCGTCTATCCTATCCTGTCTTCTATCCTATCCTATCCTCTATCCTATCAAATCCCCTATCCTATCCTCTATCCTATTCAATCCTCTATCCTATCCTATCATCTATCCTCAATCCTATCCTTTCCTGTATCCTATCCAATCCTATATCCTATCCTATCCTCTATCCTCTCCTATCCTATCCTCTATCCTATCCTATCCTCTATCCTATTCAATCCTCTATCCTATCCTATCATCTATCCTCAATCCTATCCTTTCCTGTATCCTATCCAATCCTCTATCCTATCCTATCCTCTATCCTATCCTATCCTCTATCCTATCCTATCCTCTATCCTATCCTATCCTCTATCCTATCCTATCCTCTATCCTATCCTATCCTCGATCCTATCCTATCCTCTATCCTATCCTATCCTCTATCCTATCCTATCCTCTATCCTATCCTCTATCCTATCCTATCTTCTATCCTATCCTATCCTCTATCCTATCCTATCCTCTATCCTATCCTATCCTGTATCCTATCCAATCCTCTATCCTATCCTATCATCTATCATCAATCCTATCCTTTCCTGTATCCTATCCAATCCTATATCCTATCCTATCCTCTATCCTCTCCTATCCTATCCTCTATCCTCTCCTATCCTATCCTCTATCCTATCCTATCCTCTATCATATCCTATCCTCTATCCTATCCTATCGTCTATCCTATCCTCTATCCTATCCTCTATCCTATCCTCTATCCTATCCTATCTTCTATCCTATCCTATCCTCTATCCTATCCTATCTTCTATCCTATCCTATCCTCTATCCTATACTATCGTCTATCCTATCCTCTACCCTATCCTATCCTCTATCCTATCCTATCCTCTATCATATCCTATCCTCTATCCTATCCTATTCTCTATCCTATCCTGTCCTCTATCCTATCAAATCCCCTATCCTATCCTCTGTCCTTTCCTATCCTCTATCCTATCCTATCCTCTATCATATCCTATCCTCTATCCTATCCTATCCTCTATCCTATCCTATCCTCTATCCTATCCTATCCTCTATCCTATCCTATTGTCTATCCTATCCTCTATCCTATCCTATCCTCTATCCTATCCTATCCTCTATCCTATCTTATCCTCTATCCTATCCTATCCTCTATCCTATCATCTATCATCAATCCTATCCTTTCCTGTATCCTATCCAATCCTATATCCTATCCTATCCTCTATCCTCTCCTATCCTATCCTCTATCCTATCCTATCCTCTATCCTATTCAATCCTCTATCCTATCCTATCATCTATCCTCAATCCTATCCTTTCCTGTATCCTATCCAATCCTCTATCCTATCCTATCCTCTATCCTATCCTATCCTCTATCCTATCCTATCCTCTATCCTATCCTATCCTCTATCCTATCCTATCCTCTATCCTATCCTATCCTCTATCCTATCCTATCCTCTATCCTATCCTATCCTCTATCCTATCCTATCCTCTATCCTATCCTATCCTCTATCCTATCCTATCCTCTATCCTATCCTATCCTCTATCCTATCCTATCCTCTATCCTATCCTATCCTCTATCCTATCCTATCCTCTATCCTATCCTATCCTGTATCCTATCCACTCCTCTATCCTATCCTATCATCTATCATCAATCCTATCCTTTCCTGTATCCTATCCAATCCTATATCCTATCCTATCCTCTATCCTCTCCTATCCTATCCTCTATCCTATCCTATCCTCTATCATATCCTATCCTCTATCCTATCCTATTCTCTATCCTATCCTATCCTCTATCCTATCAAATCCCCTATCCTATCCTCTGTCCTTTCCTATCCTCTATCCTATCCTATCCTCTATCATATCCTATCCTCTATCCTATCCTATCCTCTATCCTATCCTATCCTCTATCCTATCTTATCCTCTATCCTATCCTATCCTCTATCCTATCATCTATCATCAATCCTATCCTTTCCTGCATCCTATCCAATCCTATATCCTATCCTATCCTCTATCCTCTCCTATCCTATCCTCTATCCTATCCTATCCTCTATCCTATTCAATCCTCTATCCTATCCTATCATCTATCCTCAATCCTATCCTTTCCTGTATCCTATCCAATCCTCTATCCTATCCTATCCTCTATCCTATCCTATCCTCTATCCTATCCTATCCGCTATCCTATCCTATCCTCTATCCTATCCTATCCTCTATCCTATCCTATCCTCTATCCTATCCTATCCTCTATCCTATCCTATCCTCTATCCTATCCTATCCTCTATCCTATCCTATCCTCTATCCTATCCTATCCTCTATCCTATCCTATCCTGTATCCTATCCACTCCTCTATCCTATCCTATCATCTATCATCAATCCTATCCTTTCCTGTATCCTATCCAATCCTATATCCTATCCTATCCTCTATCCTCTCCTATCCTATCCTCTATCCTATCCTATCCTCTATCATATCCTATCCTCTATCCTATCCTATTCTCTATCCTATCCTATCCTCTATCCTATCAAATCCCCTATCCTATCCTCTGTCCTTTCCTATCCTCTATCCTATCCTATCCTCTATCATATCCTATCCTCTATCCTATCCTATCCTCTATCCTATCCTATCCTCTATCCTATCCTATCGTCTATCCTATCCTCTATCCTATCCTCTATCCTATCCTCTATCCTATCCTATCTTCTACCCTATCCTATCCTCTATCCTATCCTATCGTCTATCCTATCATCTATCCTATCCTATCCTCTATCCTATCCTATCGTCTATCCTATCCTCTATCCTATCCTATCCTCTATCCTATCCTATCCTCTATCCTATCCTATCCTCTATCCTATCCTATCCTCTATCCTATCCTATCCTCTATCCTATCCTATCCTCTATCCTATCCTATCCTCTATCCTATCCTATCCTCTATCCAATCCTATCCTCTATCCTATCCTATCCTCTATCCTATCCTATCCTGTATCCTATCCAATCCTCTATCCTATCCTATCATCTATCATCAATCCTATCCTTTCCTGTATCCTATCCAATCCTATATCCTATCCTATCCTCTATCCTCTCCTATCCTATCCTCTATCCTATCCTATCCTCTATCATATCCTATCCTCTATCCTATCCTATTCTCTATCCTATCCTATCCTCTATCCTATCAAATCCCCTATCCTATCCTCTGTCCTTTCCTATCTTCTATCCTATCCTATCCTCTATCATATCCTATCCTCTATCCTATCCTATCCTCTATCCTATCCTATCCTCTATCCTATCCTATCGTCTATCCTATCCTCTATCCTATCCTCTATCCTATCCTCTATCCTATCCTATCTTCTATCCTATCCTATCCTCTATCCTATCCTATCGTCTATCCTATCATCTATCCTATCCTATCCTCTATCCTATCCTATCGTCTATCCTATCCTCTATCCTATCCTATCCTCTATCATATCCTATCCTCCATCCTATCCTATTCTCTATCCTATCCTGTCCTCTATCCTATCAAATCCCCTATCCTATCCTCTATCCTATCCTATCCTCTATCCTATCCTATCCTCTATCCTATCCTATCCTCTATCCTATCCTATCCTCTATCCTATCCTATCGTCTATCCTATCCTCTATCCTATCCTCTATCCTATCCTCTATCCTATCCTATCTTCTATCCTATCCTATCCTCTATCCTATCCTATCGTCTATCCTATCATCTATCCTATCCTATCCTCTATCCTATCCTATCGTCTATCCTATCCTCTATCCTATCCTATCCTCTATCCTATCCTATCCTCTATCCTATACTATCGTCTATCCTATCCTCTACCCTATCCTATCCTCTATCCTATCCTATCCTCTATCATATCCTATCCTCTATCCTATCCTATTCTCTATCCTATCCTGTCCTCTATCCTATCCTCTATCATATCCTATCCTCTGTCCTTTCCTATCCTCTATCCTATCCTATCCTCTATCATATCCTATCCTCTATCCTATCCTATCCTCTATCCTATCCTATCCTCTATCCTATCCTCTATCCTATCCTATCCTCTATCCTATCCTATCCTCTATCCTATCCTATCCTCTATCCTATCCTATCCTCTATCCTATCCTATCCTCTATCCTATCCTATCCTCTATCCTATCCTATCCTCTATCCTATCCTATCCTCTATCCTATCCTATCCTCTATCCTATCCTATCCTCTATCCTATCCTATCCTGTATCCTATCCAATCCTCTATCCTATCCTATCATCTATCATCAATCCTATCCTTTCCTGTATCCTATCCAATCCTATATCCTATCCTATCCTCTATCCTCTCCTATCCTATCCTCTATCCTCTCCTATCCTATCCTCTATCCTATCCTATCCTCTATCATATCCTATCCTCTATCCTATCCTATCGTCTATCCTATCCTCTATCCTATCCTCTATCCTATCCTCTATCCTATCCTATCTTCTATCCTATCCTATCCTCTATCCTATCCTATCGTCTATCCTATCATCTATCCTATCCTATCCTCTATCCTATCCTATCGTCTATCCTATCCTCTATCCTATCCTATCCTCTATCCTATCCTATCCTCTATCCTATCCTATCCTCTATCCTATCCTATCCTCTATCCTATCCTATCCTCTATCCTATCCTGTCCTCTATCCTATCCTATCCTCTATCCTATCCTATCCTCTATCCTATCCTATCGTCTATCCTATCCTCTATCCTATCAAATCCCCTATCGTGTCCTCTATCCTATCCTATCCTCTATCCTATCCTATCCTCTATCCTATACTATCGTCTATCCTATCCTCTACCCTATCCTATCCTCTATCCTATCCTATCCTCTATCATATCCTATCCTCTATCCTATCCTATTCTCTATCCTATCCTGTCCTCTATCCTATCAAATCCCCTATCCTATCCTCTGTCCTTTCCTATCCTCTATCCTATCCTATCCTCTATCATATCCTATCCTCTATCCTATCCTATCCTCTATCCTATCCTATCCTCTATCCTATCCTATCCTCTATCCTATCCTATTGTCTATCCTATCCTCTATCCTATCCTATCCTCTATCCTATCCTATCCTCTATCCTATCTTATCCTCTATCCTATCCTATCCTCTATCCTATCATCTATCATCAATCCTATCCTTTCCTGTATCCTATCCAATCCTATATCCTATCCTATCCTCTATCCTCTCCTATCCTATCCTCTATCCTATCCTATCCTCTATCCTATTCAATCCTCTATCCTATCCTATCATCTATCCTCAATCCTATCCTTTCCTGTATCCTATCCTATCCTCTGTCCTTTCCTATCCTCTATCCTATCCTATCCTCTATCATATCCTATCCTCTATCCTATCCTATCCTCTATCCTATCCTATCCTCTATCCTATCTTATCCTCTATCCTATCCTATCCTCTATCCTATCATCTATCATCAATCCTATCCTTTCCTGCATCCTATCCAATCCTATATCCTATCCTATCCTCTATCCTCTCCTATCCTATCCTCTATCCTATCCTATCCTCTATCCTATTCAATCCTCTATCCTATCCTATCATCTATCCTCAATCCTATCCTTTCCTGTATCCTATCCAATCCTCTATCCTATCCTATCCTCTATCCTATCCTATCCTCTATCCTATCCTATCCGCTATCCTATCCTGTCCTCTATCCTATCCTATCCTCTATCCTATCCTATCCTCTATCCTATCCTATCCTCTATCCTATCCTATCCTCTATCCTATCCTATCCTCTATCCTATCCTATCCTCTATCCTATCCTATCCTCTATCCTATCCTATCCTCTATCCTATCCTATCCTGTATCCTATCCACTCCTCTATCCTATCCTATCATCTATCATCAATCCTATCCTTTCCTGTATCCTATCCAATCCTATATCCTATCCTATCCTCTATCCTCTCCTATCCTATCCTCTATCCTATCCTATCCTCTATCATATCCTATCCTCTATCCTATCCTATTCTCTATCCTATCCTATCCTCTATCCTATCAAATCCCCTATCCTATCCTCTGTCCTTTCCTATCCTCTATCCTATCCTATCCTCTATCATATCCTATCCTCTATCCTATCCTATCCTCTATCCTATCCTATCCTCTATCCTATCCTATCGTCTATCCTATCCTCTATCCTATCCTCTATCCTATCCTCTATCCTATCCTATCTTCTACCCTATCCTATCCTCTATCCTATCCTATCGTCTATCCTATCATCTATCCTATCCTATCCTCTATCCTATCCTATCGTCTATCCTATCCTCTATCCTATCCTATCCTCTATCCTATCCTATCCTCTATCCTATCCTATCCTCTATCCTATCCTATCCTCTATCCTATCCTATCCTCTATCCTATCCTATCCTCTATCCTATCCTATCCTCTATCCTATCCTATCCTCTATCCTATCCTATCCTCTATCCTATCCTATCCTCTATCCTATCCTATCCTCTATCCTATCCTATCCTGTATCCTATCCAATCCTCTATCCTATCCTATCATCTATCATCAATCCTATCCTTTCCTGTATCCTATCCAATCCTATATCCTATCCTATCCTCTATCCTCTCCTATCCTATCCTCTATCCTATCCTATCCTCTATCATATCCTATCCTCTATCCTATCCTATTCTCTATCCTATCCTATCCTCTATCCTATCAAATCCCCTATCCTATCCTCTGTCCTTTCCTATCTTCTATCCTATCCTATCCTCTATCATATCCTATCCTCTATCCTATCCTATCCTCTATCCTATCCTATCCTCTATCCTATCCTATCGTCTATCCTATCCTCTATCCTATCCTCTATCCTATCCTCTATCCTATCCTATCTTCTATCCTATCCTATCCTCTATCCTATCCTATCGTCTATCCTATCATCTATCCTATCCTATCCTCTATCCTATCCTATCGTCTATCCTATCCTCTACCCTATCCTATCCTCTATCCTATCCTATCCTCTATCCTATCCTATCCTCTATCCTATCCTATCCTCTATCCTATCCTATCCTCTATCCTATCCTGTCCTCTATCCTATCCTATCCTCTATCCTATCCTATCCTCAATCCTATCCTATCGTCTATCCTATCCTCTATCCTATCAAATCCCCTATCGTGTCCTCTATCCTATCCTATCCTCTATCCTATCCTATCCTCTATCCTATACTATCGTCTATCCTATCCTCTACCCTATCCTATCCTCTATCCTATCCTATCCTCTATCATATCCTATCCTCCATCCTATCCTATTCTCTATCCTATCCTGTCCTCGATCCTATCAAATCCCCTATCCTATCCTCTATCCTATCCTATCCTCTATCCTATCCTATCCTCTATCCTATCCTATCCTCTATCCTATCCTATCCTCTATCCTATCCTATCGTCTATCCTATCCTCTATCCTATCCTCTATCCTATCCTCTATCCTATCCTATCTTCTATCCTATCCTATCCTCTATCCTATCCTATCGTCTATCCTATCATCTATCCTATCCTATCCTCTATCCTATCCTATCGTCTATCCTATCCTCTATCCTATCCTATCCTCTATCCTATCCTATCCTCTATCCTATACTATCGTCTATCCTATCCTCTACCCTATCCTATCCTCTATCCTATCCTATCCTCTATCATATCCTATCCTCTATCCTATCCCATTCTCTATCCTATCCTGTCCTCTATCCTATCCTCTATCATATCCTATCCTCTGTCCTTTCCTATCCTCTATCCTATCCTATCCTCTATCATATCCTATCCTCTATCCTATCCTATCCTCTATCCTATCCTATCCTCTATCCTATCCTCTATCCTATCCTATCCTCTATCATATCCTATCCTCTATCCTATCCTATCCTCTATCCTATCCTATCCTCTATCCTATCCTATCCTCTATCCTATCCTATCCTCTATCCTATCCTATCCTCTATCCTATCCTATCCTCTATCCTATCCTATCCTCTATCCTATCCTATCCTCTATCCTATCCTATCCTCTATCCTATCCTATCCTCTATCCTATCCTATCCTCTATCCTATCCTATCCTCTATCCTATCCTATTGTCTATCCTATCCTCTATCCTATCCTATCCTCTATCCTATCCTATCCTCTATCCTATCCTATCCTCTATCCTATCCTATCCTCTATCCTATCCTATCCTCTATCCTATCCTATCCTCTATCCTATCCTATCCTCTATCCTATCCTATCCTCTATCCTATCCTATCCTCTATCCTATCCTATCCTCTATCCTATCCTATTGTCTATCCTATCCTCTATCCTATCCTATCCTCTATCCTATCCTATCCTCTATCCTATCTTATCCTCTATCCTATCCTATCCTCTATCCTATCATCTATCATCAATCCTATCCTTTCCTGTATCCTATCCAATCCTATATCCTATCCTATCCTCTATCCTCTCCTATCCTATCCTCTATCCTATCCTATCCTCTATCCTATTCAATCCTCTATCCTATCCTATCATCTATCCTCAATCCTATCCTTTCCTGTATCCTATCCAATCCTCTATCCTATCCTATCCTCTATCCTATCCTATCCTCTATCCTATCCTATCCTCTATCCTATCCTATCCTCTATCCTATCCTATCCTCTATCCTATCCTATCCTCTATCCTATCCTATCCTCTATCCTATCCTATCCTCTATCCTATCCTATCCTCTATCCTATCCTATCCTCTATCCTATCCTATCCTCTATCCTATCCTATCCTCTATCCTATCCTATCCTCTATCCTATCCTATCCTGTATCCTATCCACTCCTCTATCCTATCCTATCATCTATCATCAATCCTATCCTTTCCTGTATCCTATCCAATCCTATATCCTATCCTATCCTCTATCCTCTCCCATCCTATCCTCTATCCTATCCTATCCTCTATCATATCCTATCCTCTATCCTATCCTATTCTCTATCCTATCCTATCCTCTATCCTATCAAATCCCCTATCCTATCCTCTGTCCTTTCCTATCCTCTATCCTATCCTATCCTCTATCATATCCTATCCTCTATCCTATCCTATCCTCTATCCTATCCTATCCTCTATCCTATCTTATCCTCTATCCTATCTTATCCTCTATCCTATCCTATCCTCTATCCTATCATCTATCATCAATCCTATCCTTTCCTGTATCCTATCCAATCCTATATCCTATCCTATCCTCTATCCTCTCCTATCCTATCCTCTATCCTATCCTATCCTCTATCCTATTCAATCCTCTATCCTATCCTATCATCTATCCTCAATCCTATCCTTTCCTGTATCCTATCCAATCCTCTATCCTATCCTATCCTCTATCCTATCCTATCCTCTATCCTATCCTATCCGCTATCCTATCCTATCCTCTATCCTATCCTATCCTCTATCCTATCCTATCCTCTATCCTATCCTATCCTCTATCCTATCCTATCCTCTATCCTATCCTATCCTCTATCCTATCCTATCCTCTATCCTATCCTATCCTCTATCCTATCCTATCCTCTATCCTATCCTATCCTCTATCCTATCCTATCCTGTATCCTATCCACTCCTCTATCCTATCCTATCATCTATCATCAATCCTATCCTTTCCTGTATCCTATCCAATCCTATATCCTATCCTATCCTCTATCCTCTCCTATCCTATCCTCTATCCTATCCTATCCTCTATCATATCCTATCCTCTATCCTATCCTATTCTCTATCCTATCCTATCCTCTATCCTATCAAATCCCCTATCCTATCCTCTGTCCTTTCCTATCCTCTATCCTATCCTATCCTCTATCATATCCTATCCTCTATCCTATCCTATCCTCTATCCTATCCTATCCTCTATCCTATCCTATCGTCTATCCTATCCTCTATCCTATCCTCTATCCTATCATATCTTCTACCCTATCCTATCCTCTATCCTATCCTATCGTCTATCCTATCATATCTTCTACCCTATCCTATCCTCTATCCTATCCTATCGTCTATCCTATCCTCTATCCTATCCTATCCTCTATCCTATCCTATCCTCTATCCTATCCTATCCTCTATCCTATCCTATCCTCTATCCTATCCTATCCTCTATCCTATCCTATCCTCTATCCTATCCTATCCTCTATCCTATCCTATCCTCTATCCTATCCTATCCTCTATCATCAATCCTATCCTTTCCTGTATCCTATCCAATCCTATATCCTATCCTATCCTCTATCCTCTCCTATCCTATCCTCTATCCTATCCTATCCTCTATCATGTCCTATCCTCTATCCTATCCTCTTCTCTATCCTATCCTATCCTCTATCCTATCAAATCCCCTATCCTATCCTCTGTCCTTTCCTATCTTCTATCCTATCCTATCCTCTATCCTATCCTTTATCCTATCCTATCCTCTATCCTATCCTATCCTCTATCCTATCCTATCCTCTATCATATCCTATCCTCTATCCTATCCTATCCTCTATCCTATCCTATCCTCTATCCTATCCTCTATCCTATCCTCTCCTCTATCCTATCCTATCCTCTATCCTATCCTATCCTCTATCATATCCTATCCTCTATCCTATCCTATCCTCTATCCTATCCTATCCTCTATCCTATCCTCTATCCTATCCTATCCTCTATCCTATCCTCTATCCTATCCTCTCCTCTATCCTATCCTATCCTCTATCCTATCCTATCCTCTATCCTATCCTATCCTCTATCCTATCCTATCCTCTATCCTATCCTCTATCCTATCCTATCCTCTATCCTATCCTATCCTCTAACCTATCCTATCCTCTATCCTATCCTATCCTCTATCCTATCCTATCCTCTATCCTATCCTATCCTCTATCCTATCCTATCCTCTATCCTATCCTATCCTCTATCCTATCCTATCCTCTATCCTATCCTATCCTCTATCCTATCCTATCCTCTATCCTATCCTATCCTCTATCCTATCCTATCCTCTATCCTATCCTATCCTCTATCCTATCCTATCCTCTATCCTATCCTATCCTCTATCCTATCCTATCCTCTATCCTATCCTATCCTCTATCATCAATCCTATCCTTTCCTGTATCCTATCCAATCCTATATCCTATCCTATCCTCTATCCTCTCCTATCCTATCCTCTATCCTATCCTATCCTCTATCCTATCCTATCCTCTATCCTATCCTATCCTCTATCATATCCTATCCTCTATCCTATCCTATCCTCTATCCTATCCTATCCTCTATCCTATCCTATCGTCTATCCTATCCTCTATCCTATCCTCTATCCTATCCTCTATCCTATCCTATCTTCTATCCTATCCTATCCTCTATCCTACCCTATCGTCTATCCTATCCTATCGTCTATCCTATCCTCTATCCTATCCTATCCTCTATCCTATCCTATCCTCTATCCTATCCTATCCTCTATCCTATCCTATCCTCTATCCTATCCTATCCTCTATCCTATCCTGTCCTCTATCCTATCCTATCCTCTATCCTATCCTATCCTCTATCCTATCCTATCCTCTATCCTATCCTATCCTCTATCCTATCCTATCCTCTATCCTATCCTATCGTCTATCCTATCCTCTATCCTATCCTCTATCCTATCCTCTATCCTATCCTATCTTCTATCCTATCCTATCCTCTATCCTATCCTATCGTCTATCCTATCATCTATCCTATCCTATCCTCTATCCTATCCTATCGTCTATCCTATCCTCTATCCTATCCTATCCTCTATCCTATCCTATCCTCTATCCTATCCTATCCTCTATCCTATCCTATCCTCTATCCTATCCTGTCCTCTATCCTATCCTATCCTCTATCCTATCCTATCCTCTATCCTATCCTATCCTCTATCATATCCTATCCTCTATCCTATCCTATTCTCTATCCTATCCTGTCCTCTATCCTATCAAATCCCCTATCCTATCCTCTATCCTATCCTATCCTCTATCCTATCCTATCCTCTATCCTATCCTATCCTCTATCCTATCCTATCGTCTATCCTATCCTATCATCTATCATCAATCCTATCCTTTCCTGTATCCTATCCAATCCTATATCCTATCCTATCCTCTATCCTCTCCTATCCTATCCTCTATCCTATCCTATCCTCTATCCTATCCTATCCTCTATCCTATCCTATCCTCTATCCTATCCTATCCTCTATCCTATCCTATCTTCTATCCTATCCTATCCTCTATTCTATCCTATCCTCTATCCTATCCTCTATCCTATCCTATCTTCTATCCTATCCTATCCTCTACCCTATCCTATCCTCTATCCTATCCTGTCTTCTATCCTATCCTATCCTCTATCCTATCAAATCCCCTATCCTATCCTCTATCCTATCCTATCCTGTATCCTATCCAATCCTCTATCCTATCCTATCATCTATCATCAATCCTATCCTTTCCTGTATCCTATCCAATCCTATATCCTATCCTATCCTCTATCCTCTCCTATCCTATCCTCTATCCTATCCTATCCTCTATCCTATCCTATCCTCTATCCTATCCTATCCTCTATCCTATCCTATCCTCTATCCTATCCTATCCTCTATCCTATCCTATCCTCTATCCTATCCTATCCTCTATCCTATCCTATCCTCTATCCTATCCTATCCTCTATCCTATCCTATCCTCTATCCTATCCTATCCTCTATCCTATCCTATCCTCTATCCTATCCTATCCTGTATCCTATCCAATCCTCTATCCTATCCTATCATCTATCATCAATCCTATCCTTTCCTGTATCCTATCCAATCCTATATCCTATCCTATCCTCTATCCTCTCCTATCCTATCCTCTATCCTATCCTATCCTCTATCATATCCTATCCTCTATCCTATCCTATTCTCTATCCTATCCTATCCTCTATCCTATCAAATCAACTATCCTATCCTCTGTCCTTTCCTATCCTCTATCCTATCCTATCCTCTATCCTATCCTATCTTCTATCCTATCCTATCCTCTACCCTATCCTATCCTCTATCCTATCCTGTCTTCTATCCTATCCTATCCTCTATCCTATCAAATCCCCTATCCTATCCTCTATCCTATCCTATCCTCTATCCTATCCTATCCTCTATCCTATCCTATCCTCTATCCTATCCTATCCTCTATCCTATCCTATCCTCTATCCTATCCTATTCTCTATCCTATCCTGTCCTCTATCCTATCAAATCCCCTATCCTATCCTCTGTCCTTTCCTATCCTCTATCCTATCCTGTCCTCTATCATATCCTATCCTCTATCCTATCCTATCCTCTATCCTATCCTATCCTCTATCCTATCCTATCGTCTATCCTATCCTCTATCCTATCCTCTATCCTATCCTCTATCCTATCCTATCTTCTATCCTATCCTATCCTCTATCCTATCCTATCGTCTATCCTATCCTCTATCCTATCCTATCCTCTATCCTATCCTATCCTCTATCCTATCCTATCCTCTATCCTATCCTATCCTCTATCCTATCCTATCCTCTATCCTATCCTGTCCTCTATCCTATCCTATCCTCTATCCTATCCTATCCTCTATCCTATCCTATCCTCTATCCTATCCTCTATCCTATCAAATCCCCTATCGTGTCCTCTATCCTATCCTATCCTCTATCCTATCCTATCCTCTATCCTATACTATCGTCTATCCTATCCTCTACCCTATCCTATCCTCTATCCTATCCTATCCTCTATCATATCCTCTCCTCTATCCTATCCTATTCTCTATCCTATCCTGTCCTCTATCCTATGAAATCCCCTATCCTATCCTCTGTCCTTTCCTATCCTCTATCCTATCCTATCCTCTATCCTATCCTATCCTCTATCCTATCCTCTATCCTATCCTCTCCTCTATCCTATCCTATCCTCTATCCTATCCTATCCTCTATCCTATCCTATCCTCTATCCTATCCTATCCTCTATCCTATCCTATCCTCTATCCTATCCTATCCTCTATCCTATCCTATCCTCTATCCTATCCTATCCTCTATCGTATCCTATCCTTTATCCTATCCTATCCTCTATCCTATCCTATCCTCTATCCTATCCTATCCTCTATCTTATCCTATCCTCTATCCTATCCTATCCTCTATCCTATCCTATCCTCTATCCTATCCTATCCTCTATCCTATCCTATCCTCTACCCTATCCTATCCTCTATCCTATCCTGTCTTCTATCCTATCCTATCCTCTATCCTATCAAATCCCCTATCCTATCCTCTATCCTATCCTATCCTGTATCCTATCCAATCCTCTATCCTATCCTATCATCTATCATCAATCCTATCCTTTCCTGTATCCTATCCAATCCTATATCCTATCCTATCCTCTATCCTCTCCTATCCTATCCTCTATCCTATCCTATCCTCTATCCTATACTATCGTCTATCCTATCCTCTACCCTATCCTATCCTCTATCCTATCCTATCCTCTATCATATCCTCTCCTCTATCCTATCCTATTCTCTATCCTATCCTGTCCTCTATCCTATCAAATCCCCTATCCTATCCTCTGTCCTTTCCTATCCTCTATCCTATCCTATCCTCTATCCTATCCTATCCTCTATCCTATCCTCTATCCTATCCTCTCCTCTATCCTATCCTATCCTCTATCCTATCCTATCCTCTATCCTATCCTATCCTCTATCCTATCCTATCCTCTATCCTATCCTATCCTCTATCCTATCCTATCCTCTATCCTATCCTATCCTCTATCCTATCCTATCCTCTATCCTATCCTATCCTCTATCCTATCCTATCCTCTATCCTATCCTATCCTCTATCCTATCCTATCCTCTATCCTATCCTATCCTCTATCCTATCCTATCCTCTATCCTATCCTATCCTCTATCCTATCCTATCCTCTATCCTATCCTATCCTCTATCTTATCCTATCCTCTATCCTATCCTATCCTCTATCCTATCCTATCCTCTATCCTATCCTATCCTCTATCCTATCCTATCCTCTATCCTATCCTATCCTCTATCCTATCCTATCCTCTATCCTATCCTATCCTCTATCCTATCCTCTATCCTATCCTATCCTCTATCCTATCCTATCCTCTATCCTATCCTATCCTCTATCCTATCCTATCCTCTATCCTATCCTCTATCCTATCCTATCTTCTATCCTATCCTATCCTCTACCCTATCCTATCCTCTATCCTATCCTGTCTTCTATCCTATCCTATCCTCTATCCTATCAAATCCCCTATCCTATCCTCTATCCTATCCTATCCTGTATCCTATCCAATCCTCTATCCTATCCTATCATCTATCATCAATCCTATCCTTTCCTGTATCCTATCCAATCCTATATCCTATCCTCTCCTCTATCCGCTCCTATCCTATCCTCTATCCTATCCTATCCTCTATCCTATTCAATCCTCTATCCTATCCTATCATCTATCCTCAATCCTATCCTTTCCTGTATCCTATCCAATCCTCTATCCTATCCTATCCTCTATCCTATCCTATCCTCTATCCTATCCTATCCTCTATCCTATCCTATCCTCTATCCTATCCTATCCTCTATCCTATCCTATTCTCTATCCTATCAAATCCCCTATCCTATCCTCTGTCCTTTCCTATCCTCTATCCTATCCTATCCTCTATCATATCCTATCCTCTATCCTATCCTATTCTCTATCCTATCCTATCCTCTATCCTATCCTATCGTCTATCCTATCCTCTATCCTATCCTCTATCCTATCCTCTATCCTATCCTCTATCCTATCCTATCTTCTATCCTATCCTATCCTCTATCCTATCCTATCGTCTATCCTATCCTCTATCCTATCCTATCCTCTATCCTATCCTATCCTCTATCCTATCCTATCCTCTATCCTATCCTATCCTCTATCCTATCCTATCCTCTATCCTATCCTATCCTCTATCCTATCCTATCCTCTATCCTATCCTATCCTCTATCCTATCCTATCCTCTATCCTATCCTATCCTCTATCCTATCCTATCCTCTATCCTATCCTATCCTCTATCCTATCCTATTCTCTATCCTATCCTGTCCTCTATCCTATCAAATCCCCTATCCTATCCTCTGTCCTTTCCTATCCTCTATCCTATCCTATCCTCTATCATATCCTATCCTCTATCCTATCCTATTCTCTATCCTATCCTATCCTCTATCCTATCCTATCGTCTATCCTATCCTCTATCCTATCCTCTATCCTATCCTCTATCCTATCCTATCTTCTATCCTATCCTATCCTCTATCCTATCCTATCGTCTATCCTATCCTCTATCCTATCCTATCCTCTATCCTATCCTATCCTCTATCCTATCCTATCCTCTATCCTATCCTATCCTCTATCCTATCCTATCCTCTATCCTATCCTGTCCTCTATCCTATCCTATCCTCTATCCTATCCTATCCTCTATCCTATCCTATCGTCTATCCTATCCTCTATCCTATCAAATCCCCTATCGTGTCCTCTATCCTATCCTATCCTCTATCCTATCCTATCCTCTATCCTATCCTATCCTCTATCCTATACTATCGTCTATCCTATCCTCTACCCTATCCTATCCTCTATCCTATCCTATCCTCTATCATATC
Source organism: Halictus rubicundus (assembly GCF_050948215.1). Taxonomy (NCBI): domain Eukaryota; kingdom Metazoa; phylum Arthropoda; class Insecta; order Hymenoptera; family Halictidae; genus Halictus; species Halictus rubicundus. The sequence goes on from NW_027488905.1 coordinate 102,773, forward strand.
CTATCCTCTATCCTATCCTATTCTCTATCCTATCCTGCCCTCTATCCTATCAAATCCCCTATCCTATCCTCTGTCCTTTCCTATCCTCTATCCTATCCTATCCTCTATCATATCCTATCCTCTATCCTATCCTATCCTCTATCCTATCCTCTATCCTATCCTATCCTCTATCCTATCCTATCCTCTATCCTATCCTATCCTCTATCCTATCCTATCCTCTATCCTATCCTATCCTCTATCCTATCCTATCCTCTATCCTATCCTATCCTCTATCCTATCCTATCCTCTATCCTATCCTATCCTCTATCCTATCCTATTGTCTATCCTATCCTCTATCCTATCCTATCCTCTATCCTATCCTATCCTCTATCCTATCCTATCCTCTATCCTATCCTATCCTCTATCCTATCCTATCCTCTATCCTATCCTATCCTCTATCCTATCCTATCCTCTACCCTATCCTATCCTCTATCCTATCCTATCCTCTATCCTATCCTATCCTCTATCCTATCCTATCCTCTATCCTATCCTATCCTCTATCCTATCCTATCCTCTATCCTATCCTCTATCCTATCCTATCTTCTATCCTATCCTATCCTCTACCCTATCCTATCCTATATCCTATCCTGTCTTCTATCCTATCCTATCCTCTATCCTATCAAATCCCCTATCCTATCCTCTATCCTATCCTATCCTGTATCCTATCCAATCCTCTATCCTATCCTATCATCTATCATCAATCCTATCCTTTCCTGTATCCTATCCAATCCTATATCCTATCCTATCCTCTATCCTCTCCTATCCTATCCTCTATCCTATCCTATCCTCTATCCTATTCAATCCTCTATCCTATCCTATCATCTATCCTCAATCCTATCCTTTCCTGTATCCTATCCAATCCTCTATCCTATCCTATCCTCTATCCTATCCTATCCTCTATCCTATCCTATCCTCTATCCTATCCTATCCTCTATCCTATCCTATCCTCTATCCTATCCTATTCTCTATCCTATCCTGTCCTCTATCCTATCAAATCCCCTATCCTATCCTCTGTCCTTTCCTATCCTCTATCCTATCCTATCCTCTATCATATCCTATCCTCTATCCTATCCTATCCTCTATCCTATCCTATCCTCTATCCTATCCTATCGTCTATCCTATCCTCTATCCTATCCTCTATCCTATCCTCTATCCTATCCTATCGTCTATCCTATCCTCTATCCTATCCTATCCTCTATCCTATCCTATCCTCTATCCTATCCTATCCTCTATCCTATCCTATCCTCTATCCTATCCTATCCTCTATCCTATCCTGTCCTCTATCCTATCCTATCCTCTATCATATCCTATCCTCTATCCTATCCTATTCTCTATCCTATCCTGTCCTCTATCCTATCAAATCCCCTATCCTATCCTCTGTCCTTTCCTATCCTCTATCCTATCCTATCCTCTATCCTATCCTATCCTCTATCCTATTCAATCCTCTATCCTATCCTATCATCTATCCTCAATCCTATCCTTTCCTGTATCCTATCCAATCCTCTATCCTATCCTATCCTCTATCCTATCCTCTCCTCTATCCTATCCTATTCTCTATCCTATCCTGTCCTCTATCCTATCAAATCCCCTATCCTATCCTCTGTCCTTTCCTATCCTCTATCCTATCCTATCCTCTATCCTATCCTATCCTCTATCCTATCCTATCCTCTATCATATCCTATCCTCTATCCTATCCTATCCTCTATCCTATCCTATCCTCTATCCTATCCTCTATCCTATCCTCTCCTCTATCCTATCCTATCCTCTATCCTATCCTATCCTCTATCCTATCCTATCCTCTATCCTATCCTATCCTCTATCCTATCCTATCCTCTATCCTATCCTATCCTCTATCCTATCCTATCCTCTATCCTATCCTATCCTCTATCCTATCCTATCCTCTATCCTATCCTATTGTCTATCCTATCCTGTATCCTATCCTATCCTCTATCCTATCCTATCCTCTATCCTATCCTATCCTCTATCCTATCCTATCCTCTATCTTATCCTATCCTCTATCCTACCCTATCCTCTATCCTATCCTATCCTCTATCCTATCCTATCCTCTATCCTATCCTATCCTCTATCCTATCCTATCCTCTATCCTATCCTATCCTCTATCCTATCCTATCCTCTATCCTATCCTCTATCCTATCCTATCTTCTATCCTATCCTATCCTCTACCCTATCCTATCCTCTACCCTATCCTGTCTTCTATCCTATCCTATCCTCTATCCTATCAAATCCCCTATCCTATCCTCTATCCTATCCTATCCTGTATCCTATCCTATCCTCTATCCTATCCTCTATCCTATCCTATCTTCTATCCTATCCTATCCTCTACCCTATCCTACCCTCTACCCTATCCTGTCTTCTATCCTATCCTATCCTCTATCCTATCAAATCCCCTATCCTATCCTCTATCCTATCCTATCCTGTATCCTATCCAATCCTCTATCCTATCCTATCATCTATCATCAATCCTATCCTTTCCTGTATCCTATCCAATCCTATATCCTATCCTCTCCTCTATCCTCTCCTATCCTATCCTCTATCCTATCCTATCCTCTATCCTATTCAATCCTCTATCCTATCCTATCATCTATCCTCAATCCTATCCTTTCCTGTATCCTATCCAATCCTCTATCCTATCCTATCCTCTATCCTATCCTATCCTCTATCCTATCCTATCCTCTATCCTATCCTATCCTCTATCCTATCCTACTCTCTATCCTATCCTGTCCTCTATCCTATCAAATCCCCTATCCTATCCTCTGTCCTTTCCTATCCTCTATCCTATCCTATCCTCTATCATATCCTATCCTCTATCCTATCCTATCCTCTATCCTATCCTATCCTCTATCCTATCCTATCGTCTATCCTATCCTCTATCCTATCCTCTATCCTATCCTCTATCCTATCCTATCTTCTATCCTATCCTATCCTCTATCCTATCCTATCGTCTATCCTATCCTCTATCCTATCCTATCCTCTATCCTATCCTATCCTCTATCCTATCCTATCCTCTATCCTATCCTATCCTCTATCCTATCCTATCCTCTATCCTATCCTGTCCTCTATCCTATCCTATCCCCTATCCTATCCTATCCTCTATCCTATCCTATCCTCTATCCTATCCTCTATCCTATCAAATCCCCTATCGTGTCCTCTATCCTATCCTATCCTCTATCCTATCCTATCCTCTATCCTATACTATCGTCTATCCTATCCTCTACCCTATCCTATCCTCTATCCTATCCTATCCTCTATCATATCCTCTCCTCTATCCTATCCTATTCTCTATCCTATCCTGTCCTCTATCCTATCAAATCCCCTATCCTCTCCTCTGTCCTTTCCTATCCTCTATCCTATCCTATCCTCTATCATATCCTATCCTCTATCCTATCCTATCCTCTATCCTATCCTATCCTCTATCCTATCCTCTATCCTATCCTATCCTCTATCCTATCCTATCCTCTAACCTATCCTATCCTCTATCCTATCCTATCCTCTATCCTATCCTATCCTCTATCCTATCCTATCCTCTATCCTATCCTATCCTCTATCCTATCCTATTGTCTATCCTATCCTCTATCCTATCCTATCCTCTATCCTATCCTATCCTCTATCCTATCCTATCCTCTATCCTATCCTATCCTCTATCCTATCCTATCCTCTATCCTATCCTATCCTCTATCCTATCCTATCCTCTATCCTATCCTGTCCTCTATCCTATCCTATCCTCTATCCTATCCTATCCTCTATCCTATCCTCTATCCTATCAAATCCCCTATCGTGTCCTCTATCCTATCCTATCCTCTATCCTATCCTATCCTCTATCCTATACTATCGTCTATCCTATCCTCTACCCTATCCTATCCTCTATCCTATCCTATCCTCTATCATATCCTCTCCTCTATCCTATCCTATTCTCTATCCTATCCTGTCCTCTGTCCTATCAAATCCCCTATCCTATCCTCTGTCCTTTCCTATCCTCTATCCTATCCTATCCTCTATCATATCCTATCCTCTATCCTATCCTATCCTCTATCCTATCCTATCCTCTATCCTATCCTTTATCCTATCCTATCCTCTATCCTATCCTATCCTCTATCCTATCCTATCCTCTATCATATCCTATCCTCTATCCTATCCTATCCTCTATCCTATCCTATCCTCTATCCTATCCTCTATCCTATCCTCTCGTCTATCCTATCCTATCCTCTATCCTATCCTATCCTCTATCCTATCCTATCCTCTATCCTATCCTATCCTCTATCCTATCCTATCCTCTATCCTATCCTATCCTCTATCCTATCCTATCCTCTATCCTATCCTATCCTCTATCCTATCCTATCCTCTATCCTATCCTATTGTCTATCCTATCCTCTATCCTATCCTATCCTCTATCCTATCCTATCCTCTATCCTATCCTATCCTCTATCCTATCCTATCCTCTATCCTATCCTATCCTCTATCCTATCCTATCCTCTATCTTATCCTATCCTCTATCCTATCCTATCCTCTATCCTATCCTATCCTCTATCCTATCCTATCCTCTATCCTATCCTATCCTCTATCCTATCCTATCCTCTATCCTATCCTATCCTCTATCCTATCCTATCCTCTATCCTATCCTCTATCCTATCCTATCTTCTATCCTATCCTATCCTCTACCCTATCCTATCCTCTATCCTATCCTGTCTTCTATCCTATCCTATCCTCTATCCTATCAAATCCCCTATCCTATCCTCTATCCTATCCTATCCTGTATCCTATCCAATCCTCTATCCTATCCTATCATCTATCATCAATCCTATCCTTTCCTGTATCCTATCCAATCCTATATCCTATCCTCTCCTCTATCCTCTCCTATCCTATCCTCTATCCTATCCTATCCTCTATCCTATTCAATCCCCTATCCTATCCTATCATCTATCCTCAATCCTATCCTTTCCTGTATCCTATCCAATCCTCTATCCTATCCTATCCTCTATCCTATCCTATCCTCTATCCTATCCTATCCTCTATCCTATCCTATCCTCTATCCTATCCTATCCTCTATCCTATCCTATCCTCTATCCTATCCTATCCTCTATCCTATCCTATCCTCTATCCTATCCTATCCTCTATCCTATCCTATCCTCTATCCTATCCTATCCTCTATCCTATCCTATCCTCTATCCTATCCTCTATCCTATCCTATCTTCTATCCTATCCTATCCTCTACCCTATCCTATCCTCTACCCTATCCTGTCTTCTATCCTATCCTATCCTCTATCCTATCAAATCCCCTATCCTATCCTCTATCCTATCCTATCCTGTATCCTATCCAATCCTCTATCCTATCCTATCATCTATCATCAATCCTATCCTTTCCTGTATCCTATCCAATCCTATATCCTATCCTCTCCTCTATCCTCTCCTATCCTATCCTCTATCCTATCCTATCCTCTATCCTATTCAATCCTCTATCCTATCCTATCATCTATCCTCAATCCTATCCTTTCCTGTATCCTATCCAATCCTCTATCCTATCCTATCCTCTATCCTATCCTATCCTCTATCCTATCCTATTGTCTATCCTATCCTCTATCCTATCCTATCCTCTATCCTATCCTATCCTCTATCCTATCCTATCCTCTATCCTATCCTATCCTCTATCCTATCCTATCCTCTATCCTATCCTATCCTCTATCCTATCCTATCCTCTATCCTATCCTATTGTCTATCCTATCCTCTATCCTATCCTATCCTCTATCCTATCCTATCCTCTATCCTATCCTATCCTCTATCCTATCCTATCCTCTATCTTATCCTATCCTCTATCCTATCCTATCCTCTATCCTATCCTATCCTCTATCCTATCCTATCCTCTATCCTATCCTATCCTCTATCCTATCCTATCCTCTATCCTATCCTATCCTCTATCCTATCCTATCCTCTATCCTATCCTCTATCCTATCCTATCTTCTATCCTATCCTATCCTCTACCCTATCCTATCCTCTATCCTATCCTGTCTTCTATCCTATCCTATCCTCTATCCTATCAAATCCCCTATCCTATCCTCTATCCTATCCTATCCTGTATCCTATCCAATCCTCTATCCTATCCTATCATCTATCATCAATCCTACCCTTTCCTGTATCCTATCCAATCCTATATCCTATCCTCTCCTCTATCCTCTCCTATCCTATCCTCTATCCTATCCTATCCTCTATCCTATCCTATCCTCTATCCTATCCTATCCTCTATCCTATCCTATCGTCTATCCTATCCTCTATCCTATCCTCTATCCTATCCTCTATCCTATCCTATCTTCTATCCTATCCTATCCTCTATCCTATCCAATCCTCTATCCTATCCTATCCTCTATCCTATCCTATCCTCTATCCTATCCTATCCTCTATCCTATCCTATAATCTATCCTATCCTGTCCTCTATCCTATCCTATCCCCTATCCTATCCTATCCTCTATCCTATCCTATCCTCTATCCTATCCTCTATCCTATCAAATCCCCTATCGTGTCCTCTATCCTATCCTATCCTCTATCCTATCCTATCCTCTATCCTATACTATCGTCTATCCTATCCTCTACCCTATCCTATCCTCTATCCTATCCTATCCTCTATCATATCCTCTCCTCTATCCTATCCTATTCTCTATCCTATCCTGTCCTCTATCCTATCAAATCCCCTATCCTCTCCTCTGTCCTTTCCTATCCTCTATCCTATCCTATCCTCTATCATATCCTATCCTCTATCATATCCTATCCTCTATCCTATCCTATCCTCTATCCTATCCTATCCTCTATCCTATCCTCTATCCTATCCTATCCTCTATCCTATCCTATCCTCTAACCTATCCTATCCTCTATCCTATCCTATCCTCTATCCTATCCTATCCTCTATCCTATCCTATCCTCTATCCTATCCTATCCTCTATCCTATCCTATCCTCTATCCTATCCTATCCTCTATCCTATCCTATCCTCTATCCTATCCTATCCTCTATCCTATCCTATCCTCTATCCTATCCTATCGTCTATCCTATCCTCTATCCTATCCTGTATCCTATCCTCTATCCTATCCTATCTTCTATCCTATCCTATCCTCTATCCTATCCTATCGTCTATCCTATCCTCTATCCTATCCTATCCTCTATCCTATCCTATCGTCTATCCTATCCTCTATCCTATCCTATCGTCTATCCTATCCTCTATCCTATCCTATCCTCTATCCTATCCTATCCTCTATCCTATCCTATCCTCTATCCTATCCTATCCTGTATCCTATCCTATCCTATCCTCTATCCTATCCTATCCTCTACCCTATCCTGCCCTCTATCCTATCCTATCCTCTATCCTATCCTATCCTCTATCCTATCCTATCGTCTATCCTATCCTCTATCCTATCCTCTATCCTATCAAATCCCCTATCGTGTCCTCTATCCTATCCTATCCTCTATCCTATCCTATCCTCTATCCTATACTATCGTCTATCCTATCCTCTACCCTACCCTATCCTCTATCCTATCCTATCCTCTATCATATCCTATCCTCTATCCTATCCTATTCTCTATCCTATCCTGTCCTCTATCCTATCAAATCCCCTATCCTATCCTCTGTCCTATCCTATCGTCTATCCTATCCTCTATCCTATCGTCTATCCTATCCTCTATCCTATCCTATCCTCTATCCTATCCTATCGTCTATCCTATCCTCTATCCTATCGTCTATCCTATCCTATCCTCTATCCTATCCTATCCTCTATCCTATCCTATCCTCTATCCTATCCTATCCTCTATCCTATCCTGTCTTCTATCCTATCCTATCCTCTATCCTATCAAATCCCCTATCCTATCCTCTATCCTATCCTATCCTGTATCCTATCCAATCCTCTATCCTATCCTATCATCTATCATCAATCCTATCCTTTCCTGTATCCTATCCAATCCTATATCCTATCCTCTATCCTATCAAATCCCCTATCCTATCCTCTATCCTATCCTATCCTGTATCCTATCCAATCCTCTATCCTATCCTATCATCTATCATCAATCCTATCCTTTCCTGTATCCTATCCAATCCCCTATCCTATCCTGTCCTCTATCCTATCCTATCCTCTATCCTATCCTATCCTCTATACTATCCTATCGTCTATCCTATCCTCTATCCTATCAAATCCCCTATCGTGTCCTCTATCCTATCCTATCCTCTATCCTATCCTATCCTCTATCCTATAATATCGTCTATCCTATCCTCTACCCCATCCTATCCTCTATCCTATCCTATCCTCTATCATATCCTATCCTCTATCCTATCCTATTCTCTATCCTATCCTATCCTCTATCCTATCAAATCCCCTATCCTATCCTCTGTCCTTTCCTATCGTCTATCCTATCCTATCCTCTATCATATCCTATCCTCTATCCTATCCTATCCTCTATCCTATCCTATCCTCTATCCTATCCTATCCTCTATCCTATCCTATCCTCTATCCTATCCTATCCTCTATCCTATCCTATCCTCTATCCTATCCTATCCTCTATCCTAGCCTATCCTCTATCCTATCCTATCCTCTATCCTATCCTATCCTCTATCCTATCCTATCCTCTATCCTATCCTATCCTCTATCGTATCCTATCCTCTATCCTATCCTATCCTCTATCCTATCCTATCCTCTATCCTATCCTATCCTCTATCCTATCCTATCCTCTATCCTATCCTATCGTCTATCCTATCCTATCCTCTATCCTATCCTATCCTCTATCCTATCCTATCCTCTATCCTATCCTATCGTCTATCCTATCCTCTATCCTATCCTATCCTCTATCCTATCCTATCCTCTATCCTATCCTATCCTCTATCCTATCCTATCCTCTATCCTATCCTATCCTCTATCCTATCCTATCCTCTATCCTATCCTATCCTCTATCCTATCCTATCCTCTATCCTATCCTATCCTCTATCCTATCCTATCCTCTATCCTATCCTATCCTCTATCCTATCCTATCCTCTATCCTATCCTATCCTCTATCCTATCCTATCCTCTATCCTATCCTACCTTCTATCCTATCCTATCCTCTACCCTATCCTATCCTCTATCCTATCCTGTCTTCTATCCTATCCTATCCTCTATCCTATCAAATCCCCTATCCTATCCTCTATCCTATCCTATCCTGTATCCTATCCAATCCTCTATCCTATCCTATCATCTATCATCAATCCTATCCTTTCCTGTATCCTATCCAAACCTATATCCTATCCTCTCCTCTATCCTCTCCTATCCTATCCTCTATCCTATCCTATCATCTATCCTCAATCCTATCCTTTATTGTATCCTATCCAATCCTCTATCCTATCCTGTCCTCTATCCTATCCTATCCTCTATCCTATCCTATCCTCTATCCTATCCTATCGTCTATCCTATCGTCTATCCTATCCTCTATCCTATCAAATCCCCTATCGTGTCCTCTATCCTATCCTATCCTCTATCCTATCGTATCCTCTATCCTATCCTCTATCCTATCCTATCCTCTATCATATCCTATCCTCTATCCTATCCTATCCTCTATCCTATCAAATCCCCTATCCTATCCTCCGTCCTTTCCTATCCTCTATCCTATCCTATCCTCTATCATATCCTATCCTCTATCCTATCCTATCCTCTATCCTATCCTATCCTCTATCCTATCCTATCGTCTATCCTATCCTCTATCCTATCCTCTATCCTATCCTCTATCCTATCCTATCTTCTATCCTATCCTATCCTCTATCCTATCCTATCGTCTATCCTATCCTCTATCCTATCCTATCCTCTATCCTATCCTATCGTCTATCCTATCCTCTATCCTATCCTATCGTCTATCCTATCCTCTATCCTATCCTATCCTCTATCCTATCCTATCCTCTATCCTATCCTATCCTCTATCCTATCCTATCCTCTATCCTATCCTATCCTCTATCCTATCCTATCCTCTATCCTATCCTATCCTATCCTCTATCCTATCCTATCCTCTACCCTATCCTGTCCTCTATCCTATCCTATCCTCTATCCTATCCTATCCTCTATCCTATCCTATCGTCTATCCTATCCTCTATCCTATCCTCTATCCTATCAAATCCCCTATCGTGTCCTCTATCCTATCCTATCCTCTATCCTATCCTATCCTCTATCCTATACTATCGTCTATCCTATCCTCTACCCTATCCTATCCTCTATCCTATCCTATCCTCTATCATATCCTATCCTCTATCCTATCCTATTCTCTATCCTATCCTGTCCTCTATCCTATCAAATCCCCTATCCTATCCTCTGTCCTTTCCTATCCTCTATCCTATCCTATCCTCTATCATATCCTATCCTCTATCCTATCCTATCCTCTATCCTATCCTATCCTCTATCCTATCCTATCGTCTATCCTATCCTCTATCCTATCCTCTATCCTATCCTCTATCCTATCCTCTATCCTATCCTATCTTCCATCCTATCCTATCCTCTATCCTATCCTATCGTCTATCCTATCCTATTCTCTATCCTATCCTGTCCTCTATCCTATCCTATCCTCTAACCTATCCTATCCTCTATCCTATCCTATCCTCTATCCTATCCTATCCTCTATCCTATCCTATCCTCTATCCTATCCTATCCTCTATCCTATCCTATCGTCTATCCTATCCTCTATCCTATCCTCTATCCTATCCTCTATCCTATCCTATCTTCCATCCTATCCTATCCTCTATCCTATCCTATCGTCTATCCTATCCTCTATCCTATCCTATCCTCTATCCTATCCTATCCTCTATCCTATCCTATCCTCTATCCTATCCTATCCTCTATCCTATCCTATCCTCTATCCTATCCTATCCTCTATCCTATCCTATCCTCTATCCTATCCTCTCCTCTATCCTATCCTATCCTCTATCCTATCCTATCCTCTATCCTATCCTATCCTCTATCCTATCCTGTCTTCTATCCTATCCTATCCTCTATCCTATCAAATCCCCTATCCTATCCTCTATCCTATCCTATCCTGTATCCTATCCAATCCTCTATCCTATCCTATCATCTATCATCAATCCTATCCTTTCCTGTATCCTATCCAATCCTATATCCTATCCTATCCTCTATCCTCTCCTATCCTATCCTCTATCCTATCCTATCCTCTATCCTATTCAATCCTCTATCCTATCCTATCATCTATCCTCAATCCTATCCTTTCCTGTATCCTATCCAATCCTCTATCCTATCCTGTCCTCTATCCTATCCTATCCTCTATCCTATCCTATCCTCTATACTATCCTATCGTCTATCCTATCCTCTATCCTATCAAATCCCCTATCGTGTCCTCTATCCTATCCTATCCTCTATCCTATCCTATCCTCTATCCTATAATATCGTCTATCCTATCCTCTACCCCATCCTATCCTCTATCCTATCCTATCCTCTATCATATCCTATCCTCTATCCTATCCTATCCTCTATCCTATCCTCTATCCTATCCTATCCTCTATCCTATCCTATCCTCTATCCTATCCTATCCTCTATCCTATCCTATCCTCTATCCTATCCTATCCTCTATCCTATCCTATCCTCTATCCTATCCTATCCTCTATCCTATCCTACCTTCTATCCTATCCTATCCTCTACCCTATCCTATCCTCTATCCTATCCTGTCTTCTATCCTATCCTATCCTCTATCCTATCAAATCCCCTATCCTATCCTCTATCCTATCCTATCCTGTATCCTATCCAATCCTCTATCTAATCCTATCATCTATCATCAATCCTATCCTTTCCTGTATCCTATCCAAACCTATATCCTATCCTCTCCTCTATCCTCTCCTATCCTATCCTCTATCCTATCCTATCATCTATCCTCAATCCTATCCTTTATTGTATCCTATCCAATCCTCTATCCTATCCTGTCCTCTATCCTATCCTATCCTCTATCCTATCCTATCCTCTATCCTATCCTATCGTCTATCCTATCGTCTATCCTATCCTCTATCCTATCAAATCCCCTATCGTGTCCTCTATCCTATCCTATTATCTATCCTATCGTATCCTCTATCCTATCCTCTATCCTATCCTATCCTCTATCATATCCTATCCTCTATCCTATCCTATTCTCTATCCTATCCTATCCTCTATCCTATCAAATCCCCTATCCTATCCTCCGTCCTTTCCTATCCTCTATCCTATCCTATCCTCTATCATATCCTATCCTCTATCCTATCCTATCCTCTATCCTATCCTATCCTCTATCCTATTCTATCGTCTATCCTATCCTCTATCCTATCCTATCCTCTATCCTATCCTATCCTCTATCCTATCCTCTATCCTATCCTATCGTCTATCCTATCCTCTATCCTATCCTATCCTCTATCCTATCCTATCGTCTATCCTATCCTCTATCCTATCCTATCGTCTATCCTATCCTCTATCCTATCCTATCCTCTCTCCTATCCTATCCTCTATCCTATCCTATCCTCTATCCTATCCTATCCTCTATCCTATCCTATCCTCTATCCTATCCTATCCTCTATCCTATCCTATCCTATCCTCTATCCTATCCTATCCTCTACCCTATCCTGTCCTCTATCCTATCCTATCCTCTATCCTATCCTATCCTCTATCCTATCCTATCGTCTATCCTATCCTCTATCCTATCCTCTATCCTATCAAATCCCCTATCGTGTCCTCTATCCTATCCTATCCTCTATCCTATCCTATCCTCTATCCTATACTATCGTCTATCCTATCCTCTACCCTATCCTATCCTCTATCCTATCCTATCCTCTATCATATCCTATCCTCTATCCTATCCTATTCTCTATCCTATCCTGTCCTCTATCCTATCAAATCCCCTATCCTATCCTCTGTCCTTTCCTATCGTCTATCCTATCCTATCCTCTATCATATCCTATCCTCTATCCTATCCTATCCTCTATCCTATCCTATCCTCTATCCTATCCTATCGTCTATCCTATCCTCTATCCTATCCTCTATCCTATCCTCTATCCTATCCTATCTTCCATCCTATCCTATCCTCTATCCTATCCTATCGTCTATCCTATCCTATTCTCTATCCTATCCTGTCCTCTATCCTATCCTATCCTCTAACCTATCCTATCCTCTATCCTATCCTATCCTCTATCCTATCCTATCCTCTATCCTATCCTATCCTCTATCCTATCCTATCGTCTATCCTATCCTCTATCCTATCCTCTATCCTATCCTCTATCCTATCCTATCTTCCATCCTATCCTATCCTCTATCCTATCCTATCGTCTATCCTATCCTCTATCCTATCCTATCCTCTATCCTATCCTATCCTCTATCCTATCCTATCCTCTATCCTATCCTATCCTCTATCCTATCCTATCCTCTATCCTATCCTATCCTCTATCCTATCCTATCCTCTATCCTATCCTATCCTCTATCCTATCCTATCCTCTATCCTATCCTGTCTTCTATCCTATCCTATCCTCTATCCTATCAAATCCCCTATCCTATCCTCTATCCTATCCTATCCTGTATCCTATCCAATCCTCTATCCTATCCTATCATCTATCATCAATCCTATCCTTTCCTGTATCCTATCCAATCCTATATCCTATCCTATCCTCTATCCTCTCCTATCCTATCCTCTATCCTATCCTATCCTCTATCCTATTCAATCCTCTATCCTATCCTATCATCTATCCTCAATCCTATCCTTTCCTGTATCCTATCCAATCCTCTATCCTATCCTGTCCTCTATCCTATCCTATCCTCTATCCTATCCTATCCTCTATACTATCCTATCGTCTATCCTATCCTCTATCCTATCAAATCCCCTATCGTGTCCTCTATCCTATCCTATCCTCTATCCTATCCTATCCTCTATCCTATAATATCGTCTATCCTATCCTCTACCCCATCCTATCCTCTATCCTATCCTATCCTCTATCATATCCTATCCTCTATCCTATCCTATTCTCTATCCTATCCTATCCTCTATCCTATCAAATCCCCTATCCTATCCTATCCTCTATCCTATCCTATCCTCTATCCTATCCTATCCTCTATCCTATCCTATCCTCTATCCTATCCTATCGTCTATCCTATCCTATCCTCTATCCTATCCTATCCTCTATCCTATCCTATCCTCTATCCTATCCTATCGTCTATCCTATCCTCTATCCTATCCTATCATCTATCCTCAATCCTATCCTTTATTGTATCCTATCCAATCCTCTATCCTATCCTGTCCTCTATCCTATCCTATCCTCTATCCTATCCTATCCTCTATCCTATCCTATCGTCTATCCTATCGTCTATCCTATCCTCTATCCTATCAAATCCCCTATCGTGTCCTCTATCCTATCCTATCCTCTATCCTATCGTATCCTCTATCCTATACTATCGTCTATCCTATCCTCTACCCTATTCTATCCTCTATCCTATCCTATCCTCTATCCTATCAAATCCCCTATCCTATCCTCTGTCCTTTCCTATCCTCTATCCTATCCTATCCTCTATCATATCCTGTCCTCTATCCTATCCTATCCTCTATCCTATCCTATCCTCTACCCTATCGTATCGTCTATTCTGTCCTCTATCCTATCCTCTATCCTATCCTCTATCCTATCCTATCTTCTATCCTATCTTCTATCCTATCCTATCCTCTATCCTATCCTATCGTCTATCCTATCCTCTATCCTGTCCTATCCTCTATCCTATCCTATCCTCTATCCTATCCTATCCTCTATCCTATCCTATCCTCTATCCTATCCTATCCTCTATCCTATCCTATCCTCTATCCTATCCTATCCTCTATCCTATCCTATCCTCTATCCTATCCTCTATCCTATCAAATCCCCTATCGTGTCCTCTATCCTATCCTATCCTCTATCCTATCGTATCCTCTATCCTATACTATCGTCTATCCTATCCTCTACCCTATCCTATCCTCTATCCTATCCTATCCTCTATCCTATCAAATCCCCTATCCTATCCTCTGTCCTCTCCTATCCTCTATCCTATCCTATCCTCTATCATATCCTATCCTCTATCCTATCCTATCCTCTATCCTATCCTATCCTCTATCCTATCGTATCGTCTATCCTATCCTCTATCCTATCCTCTATCCTATCCTCTATCCTATCCTATCTTCTATCCTATCTTCTATCCTATCCTATCCTCTATCCTATCCTATCGTCTATCCTATCCTCTATCCTGTCCTATCCTCTATCCTATCCTATCCTCTATCCTATCCTATCCTCTATCCTATCCTATCCTCTATCCTATCCTATCCTCTATCCTATCCTATCCTCTATCCTATCCTGTCCTCTATCCTATCCTATCCTCTATCCTATCCTATCCTCTATCCTATCCTATCGTCTATCCTATCCTCTATCCTATCAAATCCCCTATCGTGTCCTCTATCCTATCCTATCCTCTATCCTATCCTATCCTCTATCCTATACTATCGTCTATCCTATCCTCTATCCTATCCTATCCTCTATCATATCCTATCCTCTATCCTATCCTATTCTCTATCCTATCCTATCCTCTATCCTATCAAATCCCCTATCCTATCCTCTATCCTATCCTATCCTGTATCCTATCCAATCCTCTATCCTATCCTATCATCTATCATCAATCCTATCCTTTCCTGTATCCTATCCAAACCTATATCCTATCCTATCCTCTATCCTCTCCTATCCTATCCTCTATCCTATCCTATCCTCTATCCTATCCTATCCTCTATCCTATCCTATCCTCTATCCTATCCTATCGTCTATCCTATCCTCTATCCTATCCTCTATCCTATCCTCTATCCTATCCTATCCTATCCTCTATCCTATCCTATCCTCTATCCTATCCTATCCTCTATCCTATCCTATCCTCTATCCTATCCTATCCTCTATCCTATCCTGTCCTCTATCCTATCCTATCCTCTATCCTATCCTATCCTCTATCCTATCCTATCCTCTATCCTATCCTATCGTCTATCCTATCCTCTATCCTATCAAATCCCCTATCGTGTCCTCTATCCTATCCTATCTTCTATCCTATCTTCTATCCTATCCTATCCTCTATCCTATCCTATCCTCTATCCTATCCTATCCTCTATCCTATCCTATCCTCTATCCTATCCTATCCTCTATCCTATCCTATCCTCTATCCTATCCTATCCTCTATCCTATCCTATCCTCTATCCTATCCTATCCTCTATCCTATCCTATCTTCTATCCTATCTTCTATCCTATCCTATCCTCTATCCTATCCTATCGTCTATCCTATCCTCTATCATGTCCTATCCTCTAGCCTATCCTATCTGTCGCGTCGCAACACTTCGAAGTGTCAACGATCAATTGTAATACCATCGAATGGGCCTAACAGCCAGATAAGGCGAAGATCGTGTACCGCCTACAACCTACACATACATTCGTGCAAACAAGCATATGGTGAAGATCGGGTTCCACCTAGCTAATCTCAATATTAATATAAACGATAAGGTGAAGATCACGTTCCACCTGCAGTGTGCACACGTATACGAATTAGCGTCAGGCGAAGAACAAGTCCCGCCTGTAACGTCTATAAAACACACGATTATACGAAATATAAATAACCATAAGAGCGCGCGATCCGTCCGTTTCATCGATCCGTTAGATTTGGCGGGAAACCGTCGAGCCTTATATGGTCATGGGAATCGCCAATGACCATATAAGGTAATAGGGCAGCGACAGCGACGACGAAGATCCGACGATCGCGACGAAACATCTGCCGATCGCGATTCAAGGGAGAGAGCGCGAATATATGGAACGCGGCCGCGGGCCGCGAGGCAGTTCGCCTGAACGATTAGGCTGTCATTGTGCACGAACGAAAATCGTACGAAATTCAGTCATATAATTTATAGAATACACGGTCTCTCGCGATTACGTCGAACCAACTTGTACGCGTATAAACGTAAAGCGTATTAAAAGAGTGAACCCAGAACTTTATAGACCTTTATAGACTGGCATATCGCGAGTCCAATTCGACAAAGTGATTAATAAAGACATCGTACTTTCAAAAGTGTTGTTTATTCGAACACGTAAGCGAAACCACGGAGCGTGCGGGATCGCTCCGACGCGTAGTAATTCCTACAAAGAACACTATCCTCTATCCTATCCTATCCTCTATCCGATCCTATCCTCTATCCTATCCTATCCTCAATCCTATCCTTTCCTGTATCCTATCCAATCCTCTATCCTATCCTGTCGTCTATCCTATCCTATCCTCTATCCTATCCTATCCTCTATACTATCCTATCGTCTATCCTATCCTCTATCCTATCAAATCCCCTATCGTGTCCTCTATCCTATCCTATCCTCTATCCTATCCTATCCTCTATCCTATCCTATCCTCTATCCTATCCTATCCTCTATCCTATCCTATCCTCTATCCTATCCTATCCTCTATCCTATCCTATCCTCTATCCTATCCTATCCTCTATCCTATCCTATCGTCTATCCTATCCTCTATCCTATCCTCTATCCTATCCTCTATCCTATCCTATCTTCTATCCTATCCTATCCTCTATCCTATCCTATCGTCTATCCTATCCTCTATCCTATCCTATCCTCTATCCTATCCTATCCTCTATCCTATCCTATCCTCTATCCTATCCTATCCTCTATCCTATCCTATCCTCTATCCTATCCTATCCTCTATCCTATCCTATCCTCTATCCTATCCTATCCTCTATCCTATCCTATCCTCTATCCTATCCTATCCTCTATCCTATCCTATCCTCTATCCTATCCTATCCTCTATCCTATCCTATCCTCTATCCTATCCTATCCTCTATCCTATCCTCTATCCTATCCTATCCTCTATCCTATCCTATCCTCTATCCTATCCTATCCTCTATCCTATCCTATCCTCTATCCTATCCTATCCTCTATCCTATCCTATTGTCTATCCTATCCTCTATCCTATCCTATCCTCTATCCTATCCTATCCTCTATCCTATCCTATCCTCTATCCTATCCTATCCTCTATCTTATCCTATCCTCTATCCTACCCTATCCTCTATCCTATCCTATCCTCTATCCTATCCTATCCTCTATCCTATCCTATCCTCTATCCTATCCTATCCTCTATCCTATCCTATCCTCTATCCTATCCTATCCTCTATCCTATCCTATCCTCTATCCTATCCTCTATCCTATCCTATCTTCTATCCTATCCTATCCTCTACCCTATCCTATCCTCTACCCTATCCTGTCTTCTATCCTATCCTATCCTCTATCCTATCAAATCCCCTATCCTATCCTCTATCCTATCCTATCCTGTATCCTATCCAATCCTCTATCCTATCCTATCATCTATCATCAATCCTATCCTTTCCTGTATCCTATCCAATCCTATATCCTATCCTCTCCTCTATCCTCTCCTATCCTATCCTCTATCCTATCCTATCCTCTATCCTATTCAATCCTCTATCCTATCCTATCATCTATCCTCAATCCTATCCTTTCCTGTATCCTATCCAATCCTCTATCCTATCCTATCCTCTATCCTATCCTATCCTCTATCCTATCCTATCCTCTATCCTATCCTATCCTCTATCCTATCCTATCCTCTATCCTATCCTATCCTCTATCCTATCCTATCCTCTATCCTATCCTACTCTCTATCCTATCCTGTCCTCTATCCTATCAAATCCCCTATCCTATCCTCTGTCCTTTCCTATCCTCTATCCTATCCTATCCTCTATCATATCCTATCCTCTATCCTATCCTATCCTCTATCCTATCCTATCCTCTATCCTATCCTATCCTCTATCCTATCCTCTATCCTATCCTATCCTCTATCCTATCCTATCCTCTAACCTATCCTATCCTCTATCCTATCCTATCCTCTATCCTATCCTATCCTCTATCCTATCCTATCCTCTATCCTATCCTATCCTCTATCCTATCCTATTGTCTATCCTATCCTCTATCCTATACTATCCTCTATCCTATCCTATCCTCTATCCTATCCTATCCTCTATCCTATCCTATCCTCTATCCTATCCTATCCTCTATCCTATCCTATCCTCTATCCTATCCTATCCTCTATCCTGTCCTATCCTCTATCCTATCCTATCCTCTATCCTATCCTATCCTCTATCCTATCCTCTATCCTATCCTATCTTCTATCCTATCCTATCCTCTATCCTATCCTATCGTCTATCCTATCCTCTATCCTATCCTATCCTCTATCCTATCCTATCCTCTATCCTATCCTATCCTCTATCCTATCCTATCCTCTATCCTATCCTATCCTCTATCCTATCCTGTCCTCTATCCTATCCTATCCTCTATCCTATCCTATCCTCTATCCTATCCTCTATCCTATCAAATCCCCTATCGTGTCCTCTATCCTATCCTATCCTCTATCCTATCCTATCCTCTATCCTATACTATCGTCTATCCTATCCTCTACCCTATCCTATCCTCTATCCTATCCTATCCTCTATCATATCCTCTCCTCTATCCTATCCTATTCTCTATCCTATCCTGTCCTCTATCCTATCAAATCCCCTATCCTATCCTCTGTCCTTTCCTATCCTCTATCCTATCCTATCCTCTATCCTATCCTATCCTCTATCATATCCTATCCTCTATCCTATCCTATCCTCTATCCTATCCTATCCTCTATCCTATCCTTTATCCTATCCTATCCTCTATCCTATCCTATCCTCTATCCTATCCTATCCTCTATCATATCCTATCCTCTATCCTATCCTATCCTCTATCCTATCCTATCCTCTATCCTATCCTCTATCCTATCCTCTCCTCTATCCTATCCTATCCTCTATCCTATCCTATCCTCTATCCTATCCTATCCTCTATCTTATCCTATCCTCTATCCTATCCTATCCTCTATCCTATCCTATCCTCTATCCTATCCTATCCTCTATCCTATCCTATTGTCTATCCTATCCTCTATCCTATCCTATCCTCTATCCTATCCTATCCTCTATCCTATCCTATCCTCTATCCTATCCTATTGTCTATCCTATCCTCTATCCTATCCTATCCTCTATCCTATCCTATCCTCTATCCTATCCTATCCTCTATCCTATCCTATCCTCTATCTTATCCTATCCTCTATCCTATCCTATCCTCTATCCTATCCTATCCTCTATCCTATCCTATCCTCTATCCTATCCTATCCTCTATCCTATCCTATCCTCTATCCTATCCTATTGTCTATCCTATCCTCTATCCTATCCTATCCTCTATCCTATCCTATCCTCTATCCTATCCTATCCTCTATCCTATCCTATCCTCTATCTTATCCTATCCTCTATCCTATCCTATCCTCTATCCTATCCTATCCTCTATCCTATCCTATCCTCTACCCTATCCTGTCTTCTATCCTATCCTATCCTCTATCCTATCAAATCCCCTATCCTATCCTCTATCCTATCCTATCCTGTATCCTATCCAATCCTCTATCCTATCCTATCATCTATCATCAATCCTATCCTTTCCTGTATCCTATCCAATCCTATATCCTATCCTCTCCTCTATCCTCTCCTATCCTATCCTCTATCCTATCCTATCCTCTATCCTATTCAATCCTCTATCCTATCCTATCATCTATCCTCAATCCTATCCTTTCCTGTATCCTATCCAATCCTCTATCCTATCCTATCCTCTATCCTATCCTATCCTCTATCCTATCCTATCCTCTATCCTATCCTATCCTCTATCCTATCCTATCCTCTATCCTATCCTACTCTCTATCCTATCCTGTCCTCTATCCTATCAAATCCCCTATCCTATCCTCTGTCCTTTCCTATCCTCTATCCTATCCTATCCTCTATCATATCCTATCCTCTATCCTATCCTATCCTCTATCCTATCCTATCCTCTATCCTATCCTATCGTCTATCCTATCCTCTATCCTATCCTCTATCCTATCCTCTATCCTATCCTATCTTCTATCCTATCCTATCCTCTATCCTATCCTATCGTCTATCCTATCCTCTATCCTATCCTATCCTCTATCCTATCCTATCCTCTATCCTATCCTATCCTCTATCCTATCCTATCCTCTATCCTATCCTATCCTCTATCCTATCCTGTCCTCTATCCCATCCTATCCCCTATCCTATCCTATCCTCTATCCTATCCTATCCTCTATCCTATCCTCTATCCTATCAAATCCCCTATCGTGTCCTCTATCCTATCCTATCCTCTATCCTATCCTATCCTCTATCCTATACTATCGTCTATCCTATCCTCTACCCTATCCTATCCTCTATCCTATCCTATCCTCTATCATATCCTCTCCTCTATCCTATCCTATTCTCTATCCTATCCTGTCCTCTATCCTATCAAATCCCCTATCCTCTCCTCTGTCCTTTCCTATCCTCTATCCTATCCTATCCTCTATCATATCCTATCCTCTATCATATCCTATCCTCTATCCTATCCTATCCTCTATCCTATCCTATCCTCTATCCTATCCTCTATCCTATCCTATCCTCTATCCTATCCTATCCTCTAACCTATCCTATCCTCTATCCTATCCTATCCTCTATCCTATCCTATCCTCTATCCTATCCTATCCTCTATCCTATCCTATCCTCTATCCTATCCTATTGTCTATCCTATCCTCTATCCTATCCTATCCTCTATCCTATCCTATCCTCTATCCTATCCTATCCTCTATCCTATCCTATCCTCTATCCTATCCTATCCTCTATCCTATCCTATCCTCTATCCTATCCTATCCTCTATCCTGTCCTATCCTCTATCCTATCCTATCCTCTATCCTATCCTATCCTCTATCCTATCCTCTATCCTATCCTATCTTCTATCCTATCCTATCCTCTATCCTATCCTATCGTCTATCCTATCCTCTATCCTATCCTATCCTCTATCCTATCCTATCCTCTATCCTATCCTATCCTCTATCCTATCCTATCCTCTATCCTATCCTATCCTCTATCCTATCCTGTCCTCTATCCTATCCTATCCTCTATCCTATCCTATCCTCTATCCTATCCTCTATCCTATCAAATCCCCTATCGTGTCCTCTATCCTATCCTATCCTCTATCCTATCCTATCCTCTATCCTATACTATCGTCTATCCTATCCTCTACCCTATCCTATCCTCTATCCTATCCTATCCTCTATCATATCCTCTCCTCTATCCTATCCTATTCTCTACCCTATCCTGTCCTCTATCCTATCAAATCCCCTATCCTATCCTCTGTCCTTTCCTATCCTCTATCCTATCCTATCCTCTATCCTATCCTATCCTCTATCATATCCTATCCTCTATCCTATCCTATCCTCTATCCTATCCTATCCTCTATCCTATCCTTTATCCTATCCTATCCTCTATCCTATCCTATCCTCTATCCTATCCTATCCTCTATCATATCCTATCCTCTATCCTATCCTATCCTCTATCCTATCCTATCCTCTATCCTATCCTCTATCCTATCCTCTCCTCTATCCTATCCTATCCTCTATCCTATCCTATCCTCTATCCTATCCTATCCTCTATCCTATCCTATCCTCTATCCTATCCTATCCTCTATCCTATCCTATCCTCTATCCTATCCTATCCTCTATCCTATCCTATCCTCTATCCTATCCTATCCTCTATCCTATCCTATCCTCTATCCTATCCTATCCTCTATCCTATCCTATCCTCTATCCTATCCTATTGTCTATCCTATCCTCTATCCTATCCTATCCTCTATCCTATCCTATCCTCTATCCTATCCTATCCTCTATCCTATCCTATCCTCTATCTTATCCTATCCTCTATCCTATCCTATCCTCTATCCTATCCTATCCTCTATCCTATCCTATCCTCTATCCTATCCTATCCTCTATCCTATCCTCTATCCTATCCTATCTTCTATCCTATCCTATCCTCTACCCTATCCTATCCTCTATCCTATCCTGTCTTCTATCCTATCCTATCCTCTATCCTATCAAATCCCCTATCCTATCCTCTATCCTATCCTATCCTGTATCCTATCCAATCCTCTATCCTATCCTATCATCTATCATCAATCCTATCCTTTCCTGTATCCTATCCAATCCTATATCCTATCCTCTCCTCTATCCTCTCCTATCCTATCCTCTATCCTATCCTATCCTCTATCCTATTCAATCCTCTATCCTATCCTATCATCTATCCTCAATCCTATCCTTTCCTGTATCCTATCCAATCCTCTATCCTATCCTATCCTCTATCCTATCCTATCCTCTATCCTATCCTATCCTCTATCCTATCCTATCCTCTATCCTATCCTATCCTCTATCCTATCCTATCCTCTATCCTATCCTATCCTCTATCCTATCCTATCCTCTATCCTATCCAATCCTCTATCCTATCCTATCCTCTATCCTATCCTATCCTCTATCCTATCCTCTATCCTATCCTATCTTCTATCCTATCCTATCCTCTACCCTATCCTATCCTCTACCCTATCCTGTCTTCTATCCTATCCTATCCTCTATCCTATCAAATCCCCTATCCTATCCTCTATCCTATCCTATCCTGTATCCTATCCAATCCTCTATCCTATCCTATCATCTATCATCAATCCTATCCTTTCCTGTATCCTATCCAATCCTATATCCTATCCTCTCCTCTATCCTCTCCTATCCTATCCTCTATCCTATCCTATCCTCTATCCTATTCAATCCTCTATCCTATCCTATCATCTATCCTCAATCCTATCCTTTCCTGTATCCTATCCAATCCTCTATCCTATCCTATCCTCTATCCTATCCTATCCTCTATCCTATCCTATCCTCTATCCTATCCTATCCTCTATCCTATCCTATCCTCTATCCTATCCTACTCTCTATCCTATCCTGTCCTCTATCCTATCAAATCCCCTATCCTATCCTCTGTCCTTTCCTATCCTCTATCCTATCCTATCCTCTATCATATCCTATCCTCTATCCTATCCTATCCTCTATCCTATCCTATCCTCTATCCTATCCTATCGTCTATCCTATCCTCTATCCTATCCTCTATCCTATCCTCTATCCTATCCTATCTTCTATCCTATCCTATCCTCTATCCTATCCTATCGTCTATCCTATCCTCTATCCTATCCTATCCTCTATCCTATCCTATCCTCTATCCTATCCTATCCTCTATCCTATCCTATCCTCTATCCTATCCTATCCTCTATCCTATCCTGTCCTCTATCCTATCCTATCCCCTATCCTATCCTATCCTCTATCCTATCCTATCCTCTATCCTATCCTCTATCCTATCAAATCCCCTATCGTGTCCTCTATCCTATCCTATCCTCTATCCTATCCTATCCTCTATCCTATACTATCGTCTATCCTATCCTCTACCCTATCCTATCCTCTATCCTATCCTATCCTCTATCATATCCTCTCCTCTATCCTATCCTATTCTCTATCCTATCCTGTCCTCTATCCTATCAAATCCCCTATCCTCTCCTCTGTCCTTTCCTATCCTCTATCCTATCCTATCCTCTATCATATCCTATCCTCTATCATATCCTATCCTCTATCCTATCCTATCCTCTATCCTATCCTATCCTCTATCCTATCCTCTATCCTATCCTATCCTCTATCCTATCCTATCCTCTAACCTATCCTATCCTCTATCCTATCCTATCCTCTATCCTATCCTATCCTCTATCCTATCCTATCCTCTATCCTATCCTATCCTCTATCCTATCCTATTGTCTATCCTATCCTCTATCCTATCCTATCCTCTATCCTATCCTATCCTCTATCCTATCCTATCCTCTATCCTATCCTATCCTCTATCCTATCCTATCCTCTATCCTATCCTATCCTCTATCCTATCCTATCCTCTATCCTGTCCTATCCTCTATCCTATCCTATCCTCTATCCTATCCTATCCTCTATCCTATCCTCTATCCTATCCTATCTTCTATCCTATCCTATCCTCTATCCTATCCTATCGTCTATCCTATCCTCTATCCTATCCTATCCTCTATCCTATCCTATCCTCTATCCTATCCTATCCTCTATCCTATCCTATCCTCTATCCTATCCTATCCTCTATCCTATCCTGTCCTCTATCCTATCCTATCCTCTATCCTATCCTATCCTCTATCCTATCAAATCCCCTATCGTGTCCTCTATCCTATCCTATCCTCTATCCTATCCTATCCTCTATCCTATACTATCGTCTATCCTATCCTCTACCCTATCCTATCCTCTATCCTATCCTATCCTCTATCATATCCTCTCCTCTATCCTATCCTATTCTCTATCCTATCCTGTCCTCTATCCTATCAAATCCCCTATCCTATCCTCTGTCCTTTCCTATCCTCTATCCTATCCTATCCTCTATCCTATCCTATCCTCTATCATATCCTATCCTCTATCCTATCCTATCCTCTATCCTATCCTATCCTCTATCCTATCCTTTATCCTATCCTATCCTCTATCCTATCCTATCCTCTATCCATCCTATCCTCTATCATATCCTATCCTCTATCCTATCCTATCCTCTATCCTATCCTATCCTCTATCCTATCCTCTATCCTATCCTCTCCTCTATCCTATCCTATCCTCTATCCTATCCTATCCTCTATCCTATCCTATCCTCTATCTTATCCTATCCTCTATCCTATCCTATCCTCTATCCTATCCTATCCTCTATCCTATCCTATCCTCTATCCTATCCTATTGTCTATCCTATCCTCTATCCTATCCTATCCTCTATCCTATCCTATCCTCTATCCTATCCTATCCTCTATCCTATCCTATTGTCTATCCTATCCTCTATCCTATCCTATCCTCTATCCTATCCTATCCTCTATCCTATCCTATCCTCTATCCTATCCTATCCTCTATCTTATCCTATCCTCTATCCTATCCTATCCTCTATCCTATCCTATCCTCTATCCTATCCTATCCTCTATCCTATCCTATCCTCTATCCTATCCTATCCTCTATCCTATACTATCCTCTATCCTATCCTATCCTCTATCCTATCCTCTATCCTATCCTATCTTCTATCCTATCCTATCCTCTACCCTATCCTATCCTCTATCCTATCCTGTCTTCTATCCTATCCTATCCTCTATCCTATCAAATCCCCTATCCTATCCTCTATCCTATCCTATCCTGTATCCTATCCAATCCTCTATCCTATCCTATCATCTATCATCAATCCTATCCTTTCCTGTATCCTATCCAATCCTATATCCTATCCTCTCCTCTATCCTCTCCTATCCTATCCTCTATCCTATCCTATCCTCTATCCTATTCAATCCTCTATCCTATCCTATCATCTATCCTCAATCCTATCCTTTCCTGTATCCTATCCAATCCTCTATCCTATCCTATCCTCTATCCTATCTTATCCTCTATCCTATCCTATCCTCTATCCTATCCTATCCTCTATCCTATCCTATCCTCTATCCTATCCTACTCTCTATCCTATCCTGTCCTCTATCCTATCAAATCCCCTATCCTATCCTCTGTCCTTTCCTATCCTCTATCCTATCCTATCCTCTATCATATCCTATCCTCTATCCTATCCTATCCTCTATCCTATCCTATCCTCTATCCTATCCTATCGTCTATCCTATCCTCTATCCTATCCTCTATCCTATCCTCTATCCTATCCTATCTTCTATCCTATCCTATCCTCTATCCTATCCAATCCTCTATCCTATCCTATCCTCTATCCTATCCTATCCTCTATCCTATCCTATCCTCTATCCTATCCTATCCTCTATCCTATCCTGTCCTCTATCCTATCCTATCCCCTATCCTATCCTATCCTCTATCCTATCCTATCCCTTATCCTATCCTCTATCCTATCAAATCCCCTATCGTGTCCTCTATCCTATCCTATCCTCTATCCTATCCTATCCTCTATCCTATACTATCGTCTATCCTATCCTCTACCCTATCCTATCCTCTATCCTATCCTATCCTCTATCATATCCTCTCCTCTATCCTATCCTATTCTCTATCCTATCCTGTCCTCTATCCTATCAAATCCCCTATCCTCTCCTCTGTCCTTTCCTATCGTCTATCCTATCCTATCCTCTATCATATCCTATCCTCTATCATATCCTATCCTCTATCCTATCCTATCCTCTATCCTATCCTATCCTCTATCCTATCCTCTATCCTATCCTATCCTCTATCCTATCCTATCCTCTAACCTATCCTATCCTCTATCCTATCCTATCCTCTATCCTATCCTATCCTCTATCCTATCCTATCCTCTATCCTATCCTATCCTCTATCCTATCCTATCCTCTATCCTATCCTATCCACTATCCTATCCTATCCTCTATCCTATCCTATCCTCTATCCTATCCTATTGTCTATCCTATCCTCTATCCTATCCTATCCTCTATCCTATCCTATCCTCTATCCTATCCTATCCTCTATCCTATCCTATCCTCTATCCTATCCTATCCTCTATCCTATCCTATCCTCTATCCTATCCTATCCTCTATCCTATCCTATCCTCTATCCTATCCTATCCTCTATCCTATCCTCTATCCTATCCTATCTTCTATCCTATCCTATCCTCTACCCTATCCTATCCTCTATCCTATCCTGTCTTCTATCCTATCCTATCCTCTATCCTATCAAATCCCCTATCCTATCCTCTATCCTATCCTATCCTGTATCCTATCCAATCCTCTATCCTATCCTGTCATCTATCATCAATCCTATCCTTTCCTGTATCCTATCCAATCCTATAGCCTATCCTATCCTCTATCCTCTCCTATCCTATCCTCTATCCTATCCTATCCTCTATCCTATTCAATCCTCTATCCTATCCTATCATCTATCCTCAATCCTATCCTTTCCTGTATCCTATCCAATCCTCTATCCTATCCTATCCTCTATCCTATCCTATCCTCTATCCTATCCTATCCTCTATCCTATCCTATCCTCTATCCTATCCTATCCTCTATCCTATCCTATTCTCTATCCTATCCTGTCCTCTATCCTATCAAATCCCCTATCCTATCCTCTGTCCTTTCCTATCCTCTATCCTATCCTATCCTCTATCATATCCTATCCTCTATCCTATCCTATCCTCTATCCGATCCTATCCTCTATCCTATCCTATCGTCTATCCTATCCTCTATCCTATCCTCTATCCTATCCTCTATCCTATCCTATCTTCTATCCTATCCTATCCTCTATCCTATCCTATCCTCTATCCTATCCTATCGTCTATCCTATCCTCTATCCTATCCTCTATCCTATCAAATCCCCTATCGTGTCCTCTATCCTATCCTATCCTCTATCCTATCCTATCCTCTATCCTATACTATCGTCTATCCTATCCTCTACCCTATCCTATCCTCTATCCTATCCTATCCTCTATCATATCCTATCCTCTATCCTATCCTATTCTCTATCCTATCCTGTCCTCTATCCTATCAAATCCCCTATCCTATACTCTGTCCTATCCTATCGTCTATCCTATCCTCTATCCTATCGTCTATCCTATCCTCTATCCTATCCTATCCTCTATCCTATCCTATCCTCTATCCTATCCTCTATCCTATCCTCTATCCTATCCCATCCTATCCTCTATCCTATCCTATCCTATCCTCTATCATATCCTATCCTCTATCCTATCCCATCCTCTGTCCTATCCTATCATCTATCCTATCCCATCCTCTATCCTATCCTATCCTCTATCCTATCCTATCCTCTATCCTATCCTCTATCCTATCCTCTATCCTATCCTATCCTCTATCCTATCCTCTATCCTATCCTATCCTCTATCCTATCCTCTCTCTATCCTATCCTATCCTCTATCCTATCCTATCCTCTATCCTATCCTCTATCCTATCCTATCCTATCCTCTATCCTATCCTATCCTATCCTCTATCATATCCTATCCTCTATCCTATCCCATCCTCTATCCTGTCCTATCCTCTATCCTATCCTATCCTCTATCCTATCCTATCCTCTATCCGATCCTCTATCCAATCCTATCCTCTATCCTATCCTATCCTCTATCCTATCCTCTATCCTATCCTATCCTATCCTCTATCCTATCCTATCCTATCCTCTATCCTATCCTCTATCCTATCCTATCCTGTATCCTATCCTATCCTCTATTCTATCCTATCCTCTATCCTATACTATCCTGTATCCTATCCTATCCTCTATCCTATCCTATCCTCTATCCGATCCTCTATCCAATCCTATCCTTTATCCTATCCTATCCTCTATCCTACTCTATCCTCTATCCTATCCTATCCTCTATCCTATCCTATCCTCTGTCCGATCCTCTATCCTATCCTATCCTCTATCCTATCCTATCCTTTATCCTATCCTATCCTCTATCCTATCCTATCCTCTATCCTATACTATCCTCTACCTTATCCTATCCTCTATCCTATCCAATTGCCTATCCTATCCTCTATCCTATCCTTTCCTCTATCCTATCCTATCCTCTATCCGATCCTCTATCCTATCCTATCCTCTGTAATATCGTTTACTCTATCATATCCTATCCTCTATCCTATAATATCATCTATCCTATTCTATCCTCTATACTATCCTATCCTCTATCCTATCCTATCCTCTATCCTATCCTCTCCTCTATCCTATCCTATCCTCTATCCTATCCTATAATCTATCCTCTATCCTATCCTACCCTCTTTCCTATCCTATCATCTATCCTATCCTATCTTCTATCCTATCGTTTCCTCTATCCTATCCTATCCTCTATCCTATCCTATCCTCTATCCTATCCTATCCTCTATCCTATCCTATCCTCTATCCTATCCTATCCTCTATCCCATCCTATCCTCTATCCTTTCCTATCCTGTATCCTATCCTATCCTCTATCCTATCCTCTATCCTATCCTATCCTCTATCCTATCCTATTCTCTATCCTATTCTATCATCTATCCTATTCTATCCTCTATCCTATCCTATCCTCTATCCTATCCTATCCTTTATCCTATCCTATCCTCTATCCTATCCTATCCTCTATCCTATACTATCCTCTAACTTATCCTATCCTCTATCCTATCCACTTACCTATCCTATCCTCTATCCTATCCTTTCCTCTATCCTATCCTATCCTCTATCCGATCCTCTATCGTATCCTCTATCCTATCCTCTATCCTATCCTATCCGATCCTCTATCCTATCCTCTATCCTATACTATCCTCTACCATATCCTATCCTCTATCCTATCCAATTACCTATCCTATCCTCGATCCTATCCTATCCTCCATCCTATCCTATCCTCTATCAGATCCTCTATCCTATACTAGCCTCTACCTTATCCTCTCCCCTATCCTATCCAATAACCTATCCGATCCTCTATCCTATCCTATCCTCTATCCGATCGTATCCTCTATCAGATCCTCTATCCTATCCTATCATCTATCCTATCCTCTATCGTTTCCTATCCTATCCTCTTTCCTATCCTATCCTCTATCCTATCCTATCCTCTATCCTATCCTCTATACCATCCTCTATCCTATCCTATCCTCTATCCGATCCTCTATCCTATCCTATCCTCTATAATATCGTTTACTCTATCATATCCTATCCTCTATCCTATAGTATCATCTATCCTATCCTGTCCTCTATCCTATCCTACCTTTTATCCTATCCTATCCTCTATCCTATACTATCCTCTAACTTATCCTATCCTCTATCCTATCCAATTACCTATCCTATCCTCTATCCTATCCTTTCCTCTATCCTATCCTATCCTATCCTCTATCCGATCCTCTATCCTATCCTCTATCCTATCCTATCCGATCCTCTATCCTATCCTCTATCCTATACTATCCTCTACGTTATCCTATCCTCTATCCTATCCAATTACCTATCCTATCCTCGATCCTATCCTATCCTCCATCCTATCCTATCCTCTATCAGATCCTCTATCCTATACTAGCCTCTACCTTATCCTCTCCCCTATCCTATCCAATTACCTATCCGATCCTCTATCCTATCCTATCCTCTATCCGATCGTATCCTCTATCAGATCCTCTATCCTATCCTATCATCTATCCTATCCTCTTTCCTATCCTATCCTCTATCCTATCCTATCCTCTATTCTATCCTCTATACCATCCTCTATCCTATCCTATCCTCTATCCGATCCTCTATTCTATCCTATCCTCTATAATATCGTTTACTCTATCATATCCTATCCTCTATCCTATAATATCATCTATCCTATTCTATCCTCTATCCTATCCTATCCTCTATCCTATCCTATCCTCTATCCTATCCTCTCCTCTATCCTATCCTATCCTCTATCCTATCCTATAGTCTATCCTCTATCCTATAGTATACTCTATCCTATCCTATAGTCTATCCTCTATCCTATCCTACCCTCTTTCCTATCCTATCCTCTATCCTATCCTATCCTATCCTCTATCCTATCCTATCCTATCCTCTATCCTATCCTATCCTTTATCCTATCCTATCCTCTATTCTATCCTATCCTCTATCCCATACTATCCTCTATCCTATCCTATCCTCTATCCTATTCTATCCTCTATCCGATCCTCTATCCAATCCTATCCTTTATCCTATCCTATCCTCTATCCTACTCTATCCTCTATCCTATCCTATCCTCTATCCTATCCTATCCTCTATCCGATCCTCTATCCTATCCTATCCTCTATCCGATCCTCTATCCTATCCTATCCTATCCTCTAACCTATCCTATCCTCTATCCTATCCTATCCTCTATCCTATCCTATCCTTTATCCTATCCTATCCTCTATCCTATCCTATCCTCTATCCTATACTATCCTCTACCTTATCCTATCCTCTATCCTATCCAATTACCTATCCTATCCTCGATCCTAGACTATCCTCCATCCTATCCTCTATCCTATCCAATTACCTATCCTATCCTCGATCCTATCCTATCCTTCATCCTATCCGATCCTCTATCCTATCCTATCCTCTATCCGATCGTATCCTCTATCAGATCCTCTATCCTATCCTATCATCTATACTATCCTCTATCGTATCCTATCCTATCCTCTTTCCTATCCTATCCTCTATCCTATCCTATCCTCTATCCTATCCTCTATGCCATCCTCTATCCTATCCTATCCTCTATCCGATCCTCTGTCCTATCCTATCCTCTATAATATCGTTTACTCTATCATATCCTATCCTCTATCCTATCCTATCCTCTATCCGATCCTCTGTCCTATCCTATCCTCTATCCTATCCTCTATCCTATCCGATCCTATCCTCTATCCTATCCTATCCTATCCTCTATCCTATCCTATCCTATCCTATCCTATCCTATCCTCTATCCTATCCTATCCTATCCTCTATCCTATCCTATCCTTTATCCTATCCTATCCTCTATTCTATCCTATCCTCTATCCTATACTATCCTCTATCCTATCCTATCCTCTATCCTATTCTATCCTCTATCCGATCCTCTATCCAATCCTATCCTTTATCCTATCCTATCCTCTATCAGAGCCTCTATCCTATACTAGCCTCTACCTTATCCTCTCCCCTATCCTATCCAATTACCTATCCGATCCTCTATCCTATCCTATCCTCTATCCGATCGTATCCTCTATCAGATCCTCTATCCTATCCTATCATCTATCCTATCCTCTTTCCTATCCTATCCTCTATCCTATCCTATCCTCTATTCTATCCTCTATACCATCCTCTATCCTATCCTATCCTCTATCCGATCCTCTATCCTATCCTATCCTCTATAATATCGTTTACTCTATCATATCCTACCCTCTATCCTATAATATCATCTACCTTATCCTATACTCTATCCTATCCAATTACCTATCCTATCCTCTATCCTATCCTCTATCCTATCCTATCCTATCCTCTATCCTATCCTATCCTCTATCCTATCCTATCCTCTATCCTATCCTCTCCTCTATCCTATCCTATCCTC
Organism: Halictus rubicundus; assembly: GCF_050948215.1. Taxonomy (NCBI): domain Eukaryota; kingdom Metazoa; phylum Arthropoda; class Insecta; order Hymenoptera; family Halictidae; genus Halictus; species Halictus rubicundus. The sequence goes on from NW_027488905.1 coordinate 135,765, forward strand.
TATCCTATCCTATAGTCTATCCTCTATCCTATCCTATCCTCTATCCTATCCTATAGTCTATCTTCTATCCTATCCTACCCTCTTTCCTATCCTATCCTCTATCCTATCCTATCCTATCCTCTATCCTATCCTATCCTATCCTCTATCCTATCCTATCCTATCCTATCCTCTATCCTATCCTATCCTTTATCCTATCCTATCCTCTATCCTATCCTATCCTATCCTCTATCCTATCCTATCCTATCCTCTATCCTATCCTATCCTTTATCCTATCCTATCCTCTATTCTATCCTATCCTCTATCCCATACTATCCTCTATCCTATCCTATCCTCTATCCTATTCTATCCTCTATCCCATCCTCTATCCAATCCTATCCTTTATCCTATCCTATCCTCTATCCTACTCTATCCTCTATCCTATCCTATCCTCTATCCTATCCTATCCTCTATCCGATCCTCTATCCTATCCTATCCTCTCTCATATCCTATCCTGTATCCTATCCCATCCTCTATCCTATCCTATCCTCTATCCTATCCTATCCTCTATCCTATCCTCTATCCTATCCTACCCTCTATCCTATCCTATCCTCTACCTTATCCTATACTCTATCCTATCCAATTACCTATCCTATCCTCTATCCTATCCTCTATCCTATCCTATCCTATCCTCTAACCTATCCTATCCTCTATCCTATCCTATCCTCTATCCTATCCTATCCTTTATCCTATCCTATCCTCTATCCTATCCTATCCTCTATCCTATACTATCCTCTACCTTATCCTATCCTCTATCCTATCCAATTACCTATCCTATCCTCGATCCTAGACTATCCTCCATCCTATCCTCTATCCTATCCTATCCTCTATCCTATCCTCTATCCTATCCTATCCTCTATCCTATCCTCTATCCTATCCTACCCTCTATCCTATCCTATCCTCTACCTTATCCTATACTCTATCCTATCCAATTACCTATCCTATCCTCTATCCTATCCTCTATCCTATCCTACCCTCTATCCTATCCTATCCTCTACCTTATCCTATACTCTATCCTATCCAATTACCTATCCTATCCTCTATCCTATCCTCTATCCTATCCTATCCTATCCTCTAACCTATCCTATCCTCTATCCTATCCTATCCTCTATCCTATCCTATCCTTTATCCTATCCTATCCTCTATCCTATCCTATCCTCTATCCTATACTATCCTCTACCTTATCCTCTCCCCTATCCTATCCAATTACCTATCCGATCCTCTATCCTATCCTATCCTCTATCCGATCGTATCCTCTATCAGATCCTCTATCCTATCCTATCATCTATCCTATCCTCTATCGTATCCTATCCTATCCTCTTTCCTATCCTATCCTCTATCCTATCCTATCCTCTATCCTATCCTCTATGCCATCCTCTATCCTATCCTATCCTCTATCCGATCCTCTGTCCTATCCTATCCTCTATAATATCGTTTACTCTATCATATCCTATCCTCTATCCTATCCTATCCTCTATCCGATCCTCTGTCCTATCCTATCCTCTATCCTATCCTCTATCCTATCCGATCCTATCCTCTATCCTATCCTATCCTATCCTCTATCCTATCCTATCCTATCCTATCCTATCCTATCCTATCCTCTATCCTATCCTATCCTTTATCCTATCCTATCCTCTATTCTATCCTATCCTCTATCCTATACTATCCTCTATCCTATCCTATCCTCTATCCTATTCTATCCTCTATCCGATCCTCTATCCAATCCTATCCTTTATCCTATCCTATCCTCTATCCTACTCTATCCTCTATCCTATCCTATCCTCTATCCTATCCTATCCTCTATCCGATCCTCTATCCTATCCTATCCTCTATCCGATCCTCTATCCTATCCTATCCTCTATCCTATCCTATCCTCTATCCTATCCTATCCTTTACCCTATCCTATACTCTATCCTATCCTATCCTCTATCCTATACTATCCTCTACCTTATCCTATCCTCTATCCTATCCAATTACCTATCCTATCCTCTATCCTATCCTTTCCTCTATCCTATCCTATCCTCTATCCGATCCTCTATCCTATCCTCTATCCTATCCTATCCTCTATCCTATCCTATCCTATCCTCTACCTTATCCTATGCGCTATCCTATCCAATTACCTATCCTATCCTCTATCCTATCCTATCCTCTATCCTATCCTCTATCCTATCCTATCCTCCATCCTATCCTATCCTCTATCCTATCCTATCCTCTATCCTATCCTATCCTCTATCCTATCCTATCCTCTATCGTATCCTATCCTATCCTCTTTCCTATCCTATCATCTATCCTATCCTCTATCGTATTTTATCCTATCCTCTTTCCTATCCTATCCTCTATCCTATCCTATCCTCTATCCTATCCTCTATGCCATCCTCTATCCTATCCTATCCTCTATCCGATCCTCTGTCCTATCCTATCCTCTATAATATCGTTTACTCTATCATATCCTATCCTCTATCCTATCCTATCCTCTATCCGATCCTCTGTCCTATCCTATCTTCTATCCTATCCTCTATCCTATCCTATCCTATCCTCTATCCTATCCTATCCTATCCTCTATCCTATCCTATCCTATCCTATCCTATCCTATCCTCTATCCTATCCTATCCTATCCTCTATCCTATCCTATCCTTTATCCTATCCTATCCTCTATTCTATCCTATCCTCTATCCTATACTATCCTCTATCCTATCCTATCCTCTATCCTATTCTATCCTCTATCCGATCCTCTATCCAATACTATCCTTTATCCCATCCTATCCTCTATCCTACTCTATCCTCTATCCTATCCTATAATCTATCCTATCCTATCCTCTATCCGATCCTCTATCCTATCCTATCCTCTATCCGATCCTCTATCCTATCCTATCCTCTATCCTATCCTATCCTTTACCCTATCCTATACTCTATCCTATCCTATCCTCTATCCTATACTATCCTCTACCTTATCCTATCCTCTATCCTATCCAATTACCTATCCTATCCTCTATCCTATCCTTTCCTCTATCCTATCCTATCCTCTATCCGATCCTCTATCCTATCCTCTATCCTATCCTATCCTCTATCCTATCCTATCCTATCCTCTACATTATCCTATACTCTATCCTATCCAATTACCTATCCTATCCTCTATCCTATCCTATCCTCTATCCTATCCTATCCTCTATCCTATCCTCTATCCTATCCTATCCTCCATCCTATCCTATCCTCTATCCTATCCTATCCTCTATCCTATCCTATCCTCTATCCCATCCTATCCTCTATCCTTTCCTATCCTCTATCCTATCCTATCCTCTATCCTATCCTCTATCCTATCCTATCCTCTATCCTATCCTATTCTCTATCCTATCCTATCATCTATCCTATTCTATCCTCTATCCTATCCTATCCTCTATCCTATCCTATCCTTTATCCTATCCTATCCTCTATCCTATCCTATCCTCTATCCTATCCTATCCTCTAACCTATCCTATCCTCTATCCTATCCTATCCTCTATCCTATCCTATCCTTTATCCTATCCTATCCTCTATCCTATCCTATCCTCTATCCTATACTATCCTCTACCTTATCCTATCCTCTATCCTATCCAATTACCTATCCTATCCTCGATCCTAGACTATCCACCATCCTATCCTCTATCCTATCCAATTACCTATCCTATCCTCGATCCTATCCTATCCTTCATCCTATCCTATCCTCTATCAGATCCTCTATCCTATACTAGTCTCTACCTTATCCTCTCCCCTATCCTATCCAATTACCTATCCGATCCTCTATCCTATCCTATCCTCTATCCGATCGTATCCTCTATCAGATCCTCTATCCTATCCTATCATATATACTATCCTCTATCGTATCCTATCCTATCCTCTTTCCTATCCTATCCTCTATCCTATCCTATCCTCTATCCTATCCTATCCTCTATCCTATCCTATCCTCTACCCCATCCTATCCTCTATCCTTTCCTATCCTCTATCCTATCCTATCCTCTATCCTATCCTCTATCCTATCCTATCCTCTATCCGATCGTATCCTCTATCAGATCCTCTATCCTATCCTATCATCTATCCTATCCTCTATCGTATCCTATCCTATCCTCTTTCCTATCCTATCATCTATCCTATCCTCTATCGTATCCTATCCTATCCTCTTTCCTATCCTATCCTCTATCCTATCCTATCCTCTATCCTATCCTCTATGCCATCCTCTATCCTATCCTATCCTCTATCCGGTCCTCTGTCCTATCCTATCCTCTATAATATCGTTTACTCTATCATATCCTATCCTCTATCCTATCCTATCCTCTATCCGATCCTCTGTCCTATCCTATCCTCTATCCTATCCTCTATCCTATCCTATCCTATCCTCTATCCTATCCTATCCTATCCTCTATCCTATCCTATCCTATCCTATCCTATCCTATCCTCTATCCTATCCTATCCTATCCTCTATCCTATCCTATCCTTTATCCTATCCTATCCTCTATTCTATCCTATCCTCTATCCTATACTATCCTCTATCCTATCCTATCCTCTATCCTATTCTATCCTCTATCCGATCCTCTATCCAATCCTATCCTTTATCCTATCCTATCCTCTATCCTACTCTATCCTCTATCCTATCCTATAATCTATCCTATCCTATCCTCTATCCGATCCTCTATCCTATCCTATCCTCTATCCGATCCTCTATCCTATCCTATCCTCTATCCGATCCTCTATCCTATCCTATCCTCTATCCTATCCTATCCTTTACCCTATCCTATACTCTATCCTATCCTATCCTCTATCCTATACTATCCTCTACCTTATCCTATCCTCTATCCTATCCAATTACCTATCCTATCCTCTATCCTATCCTTTCCTCTATCCTATCCTATCCTCTATCCTATCCTCTATCCTATCCTATCCTCTATCCTATCCTATCCTCTATCCTATCCTATCCTATCCTCTACATTATCCTATACTCTATCCTATCCAATTACCTATCCTATCCTCTATCCTATCCTATCCTCTATCCTATCCTCTATCCTATCCTATCCTCCATCCTATCCTATCCTCTATCCTATCCTCTATCCTATCCTATCCTCTATCCGATCCTCTATCCTATCCTATCCTCTCTCATATCCTATCCTGTATCCTATCCCATCCTCTATCCTATCCTATCCTCTATCCTATCCTATCCTCTATCCTATCCTCTATCCTATCCTCTATCCTATCCTACCCTCTATCCTATCCTATCCTCTACCTTATCCTATACTCTATCCTATCCAATTACCTATCCTATCCTCTATCCTATCCTCTATCCTATCCTATCCTATCCTCTAACCTATCCTATCCTCTATCCTATCCTATCCTCTATCCTATCCTATCCTTTATCCTATCCTATCCTCTATCCTATCCTATCCTCTATCCTATACTATCCTCTACCTTATCCTATCCTCTATCCTATCCAATTACCTATCCTATCCTCGATCCTAGACTATCCTCCATCCTATCCTCTATCCTATCCAATTACCTATCCTATCCTCGATCCTATCCTATCCTTCATCCTATCCTATCCTCTATCAGATCCTCTATCCTATACTAGTCTCTACCTTATCCTCTCCCCTATCCTATCCAATTACCTATCCGATCCTCTATCCTATCCTATCCTCTATCCGATCGTATCCTCTATCAGATCCTCTATCCTATCCTATCATCTATCCTATCCTCTATCGTATCCTATCCTATCCTCTATCCTATCCTCTATGCCATCCTCTATCCTATCCTATCCTTTATCCGATCCTCTGTCCTATCCTATCCTCTATAATATCGTTTACTCTATCATATCCTATCCTCTATCCTATCCTATCCTCTATCCGATCCTCTGTCCTATCCTATCCTCTATCCTATCCTCTATCCTATCCGATCCTATCCTCTATCCTATCCTATCCTATCCTCTATCCTATCCTATCCTATCCTATCCTATCCTATCCTCTATCCTATCCTATCCTTTATCCTATCCTATCCTCTATTCTATCCTATCCTCTATCCTATACTATCCTCTATCCTATCCTATCCTCTATCCTATTCTATCCTCTATCCGATCCTCTATCCAATCCTATCCTTTATCCTATCCTATCCTCTATCCTACTCTATCCTCTATCCTATCCTATCCTCTATCCTATCCTATCCTCTATCCGATCCTCTATCCTATCCTATCCTCTATCCGATCCTCTATCCTATCCTATCCTCTATCCTATCCTATCCTCTATCCTATCCTATCCTTTACCCTATCCTATACTCTATCCTATCCTATCCTCTATCCTATACTATCCTCTACCTTATCCTATCCTCTATCCTTTCCAATTTCCTATCCTATCCTCTATCCTATCCTTTCCTCTATCCTATCCTATCCTCTATCCGATCCTCTATCCTATCCTCTATCCTATCCTATCCTCTATCCTATCCTATCCTATCCTCTACCTTATCCTATGCTCTATCCTATCCAATTACCTATCCTATCCTCTATCCTATCCTATCCTCTATCCTATCCTCTATCCTATCCTATCCTCCATCCTATCCTATCCTCTATCCTATCCTATCCTCTATCCTATCCTATCCTCTATCCCATCCTATCCTCTATCCTTTCCTATCCTCTATCCTATCCTATCCTCTATCCTATCCTCTATCCTATCCTATCCTCTATCCGATCGTATCCTCTATCAGATCCTCTATCCTATCCTATCATCTATCCTATCCTCTATCGTATCCTATCCTATCCTCTTTCCTATCCTATCATCTATCCTATCCTCTATCGTATCCTATCCTATCCTCTTTCCTATCCTATCCTCTATCCTATCCTATCCTCTATCCTATCCTCTATGCCATCCTCTATCCTATCCTATCCTCTATCCGATCCTCTGTCCTATCCTATCCTCTATAATATCGTTTACTCTATCATATCCTATCCTCTATCCTATCCTATCCTCTATCCGATCCTCTGTCCTATCCTATCCTCTATCCTATCCTCTATCCTATCCTATCCTATCCTCTATCCTATCCTATCCTATCCTCTATCCTATCCTATCCTATCCTATCCTATCCTATCCTCTATCCTATCCTATCCTATCCTCTATCCTATCCTATCCTTTATCCTATCCTATCCTCTATTCTATCCTATCCTCTATCCTATACTATCCTCTATCCTATCCTATCCTCTATCCTATTCTATCCTCTATCCGATCCTCTATCCAATCCTATCCTTTATCCTATCCTATCCTCTATCCTACTCTATCCTCTATCCTATCCTATAATCTATCCTATCCTATCCTCTATCCGATCCTCTATCCTATCCTATCCTCTATCCGATCCTCTATCCTATCCTATCCTCTATCCTATCCTATCCTTTACCCTATCCTATACTCTATCCTATCCTATCCTCTATCCTATACTATCCTCTACCTTATCCTATCCTCTATCCTATCCAATTACCTATCCTATCCTCTATCCTATCCTTTCCTCTATCCTATCCTATCCTCTATCCGATCCTCTATCCTATCCTCTATCCTATCCTATCCTCTATCCTATCCTATCCTATCCTCTACATTATCCTATACTCTATCCTATCCAATTACCTATCCTATCCTCTATCCTATCCTATCCTCTATCCTATCCTCTATCCTATCCTATCCTCCATCCTATCCTATCCTCTATCCTATCCTATCCTCTATCCTATCCTATCCTCTATCCCATCCTATCCTCTATCCTTTCCTATCCTCTATCCTATCCTATCCTCTATCCTATCCTCTATCCTATCCTATCCTCTATCCTATCCTATTCTCTATCCTATCCTATCATCTATCCTATTCTATCCTCTATCCTATCCTATCCTCTATCCTATCCTATCCTTTATCCTATCCTATCCTCTATCCTATCCTATCCTCTATCCTATACTATCCTCTAACTTATCCTATCCTCTATCCTATCCAATTACCTATCCTATCCTCTATCCTATCCTTTCCTCTATCCTATCCTATCCTCTATCCGATCCTCTATCGTATCCTCTATCCTATCCTCTATCCTATCCTATCCGATCCTCTATCCGATCCTCTATCCTATCCTATCCTCTATCATATCCTATCCTCTATCCTATCCCATCCTCTATCCTATCCTATCCTCTATCCTATCCTATCCTCTATCCTATCCTCTATCCTATCCTACCCTCTATCCTATCCTATCCTCTTTCCTATCCTATCCTCTATCCTATCCTATCCTCTACCCTATTATATCCTCTATCCTATCCTATCCTCTACCTTATCCTATACTCTATCCTATCCAATTACCTATCCTATCCTCTATCCTATCCTCTATCCTATCCTATCCTCTAACCTATCCTATCCTCTATCCTATCCTATCCTCTATCCTATCCTATCCTCTATCCTCTCCTCTCCTCTATCCTATCCTCTATCGTACTCTATCCTCTATCCTATCCTCTATCCTATCCTATCCTCAATCCTATCCTATCCTCTATCCTATCCTATCCTCTATCCTATCCTATCCTCTATCCTATCCTCTATCCTATCCTATCCTCTATCCTATCCTATCCTCTATCCTATCCTATCCTCTATCCTATCCTATCCTCTATCCTATCCTATCCTCTATCCTATCCTATCCTCTATCCTATCCTATCCTCTATCCTATCCTATCCTCTATCCTATCCTATCCTCTATCCTATCCTATCCTCTATCCTATCCTATCCTCTATCCTATCCTCTATCCTATCCTACCCTCTATCCTATCCTATCCTCTACCTTATTCTATACTCTATCCTATCCAATTACCTATCCGATCCTCTATCCTATCCTATCCTCTATCCGATCGTATCCTCTATCAGATCCTCTATCCTATCCTATCATCTATCCTATCCTCTATCGTATCCTATCCTATCCTCTTTCCTATCCTATCCTCTATCCTATCCTATCCTCTATCCTATCCTCTATGCCATCCTCTATCCTATCCTATCCTCTATCCGATCCTCTGTCCTATCCTATCCTCTATAATATCGTTTACTCTATCATATCCTATCCTCTATCCTATCCTATCCTCTATCCGATCCTCTGTCCTATCCTATCCTCTATCCTATCCTCTATCCTATCCGATCCTATCCTCTATCCTATCCTATCCTATCCTCTATCCTATCCTATCCTATCCTATCCTATCCTATCCTCTATCCTATCCTATCCTATCCTCTATCCTATCCTATCCTTTATCCTATCCTATCCTCTATTCTATCCTATCCTCTATCCTATACTATCCTCTATCCTATCCTATCCTCTATCCTATCCTATCCTCTATCCGATCCTCTATCCTATCCTATCCTCTATCCGATCCTCTATCCTATCCTATCCTCTATCCTATCCTATCCTCTATCCTATCCTATCCTCTATCCTATCCTATCCTTTACCCTATCCTATACTCTATCCTATCCTATCCTCTATCCTATACTATCCTCTAACTTATCCTATCCTCTATCCTATCCAATTACCTATCCTATCCTCTATCCTATCCTTTCCTCTATCCTATCCTATCCTCTATCCGATCCTCTATCCTATCCTCTATCCTATCCTATCCTCTATCCTATCCTATCCTATCCTCTACCTTATCCTATACTCTATCCTATCCAATTACCTATCCTATCCTCTATCCTATCCTATCCTCTATCCTATCCTCTATCCTATCCTATCCTCCATCCTATCCTATCCTCTATCCTATCCTATCCTCTATCCTATCCTATCCTCTATCCCATCCTATCCTCTATCCTATCCTCTATCCTATCCTATCCTCTATCCTATCCTATCCTCTATCCTATCCTATCCTCTATCCTATCCTATCCTCTATCCTATCCTATCCTCTATCCTCTCCTCTCCTCTATCCTATCCTCTATCGTACTCTATCCTCTATCCTATCCTCTATCCTATCCTATCCTCAATCCTATCCTATCCTCTATCCTATCCTATCCTCTATCCTATCCTATCCTCTATCCTATCCTCTATCCTATCCTATCCTCTATCCTATCCTATCCTCTATCCTATCCTATCCTCTATCCTATCCTATCCTCTATCCTATCCTATCCTCTATCCTATCCTATCCTCTATCCTATCCTATCCTCTATCCTATCCTATCCTCTATCCTATCCTATCCTCTATCCTTTCCTATCCTCTATCCTATCCTATCCTCTATCCTATCCTCTATCCTATCCTATCCTCTATCCGATCGTATCCTCTATCAGATCCTCTATCCTATCCTATCATCTATCCTATCCTCTATCGTATCCTATCCTATCCTCTTTCCTATCCTATCCTCTATCCTATCCTATCCTCTATCCTATCCTCTATGCCATCCTCTATCCTATCCTATCCTCTATCCGATCCTCTGTCCTATCCTATCCTCTATCCTATCCTCTATCCTATCCTATCCTATCCTCTATCCTATCCTATCCTATCCTCTATCCTATCCTATCCTATCCTATCCTATCCTATCCTATCCTCTATCCTATCCTATCCTATCCTCTATCCTATCCTATCCTTTATCCTATCCTATCCTCTATTCTATCCTATCCTCTATCCTATACTATCCTCTATCCTATCCTATCCTCTATCCTATTCTATCCTCTATCCGATCCTCTATCCAATCCTATCCTTTATCCTATCCTATCCTCTATCCTACTCTATCCTCTATCCTATCCTATCCTCTATCCTATCCTATCCTCTATCCGATCCTCTATCCTATCCTATCCTCTATCCGATCCTCTATCCTATCCTATCCTCTATCCTATCCTATCCTCTATCCTATCCTATCCTTTACCCTATCCTATACTCTATCCTATCCTATCCTCTATCCTATACTATCCTCTACCTTATCCTATCCTCTATCCTATCCAATTACCTATCCTATCCTCTATCCTATCCTTTTCTCTATCCTATCCTATCCTCTATCCGATCCTCTATCCTATCCTCTATCCTATCCTATCCTCTATCCTATCCTATCCTATCCTCTACATTATCCTATACTCTATCCTATCCAATTACCTATCCTATCCTCTATCCTATCCTATCCTCTATCCTATCCTCTATCCTATCCTATCCTCCATCCTATCCTATCCTCTATCCTATCCTATCCTCTATCCTATCCTATCCTCTATCCCATCCTATCCTCTATCCTTTCCTATCCTCTATCCTATCCTATCCTCTATCCTATCCTCTATCCTATCCTATCCTCTATCCTATCCTATTCTCTATCCTATCCTATCATCTATCCTATTCTATCCTCTATCCTATCCTATCCTCTATCCTATCCTATCCTTTATCCTATCCTATCCTCTATCCTATCCTATCCTCTATCCTATACTATCCTCTAACTTATCCTATCCTCTATCCTATCCAATTACCTATCCTATCCTCTATCCTATCCTTTCCTCTATCGTATCCTATCCTCTATCCGATCCTCTATCGTATCCTCTATCCTATCCTCTATCGTATCCTATCCGATCCTCTATCCGATCCTCTATCCTATCCTATCCTCCATCCTATCCTATCCTCTATCCTATCCTATCCTCTATCCTATCCTATCCTCTATCCCATCCTATCCTCTATCCTTTCCTATCCTCTATCCTATCCTATCCTCTATCCTATCCTCTATCCTATCCTATCCTCTATCCTATCCTATCCTCTATCCCATCCTATCCTCTATCCTTTCCTATCCTCTATCCTATCCTATCCTCTATCCTATCCTCTATCCTATCCTATCCTCTATCCGATCGTATCCTCTATCAGATCCTCTATCCTATCCTATCATCTATCCTATCCTCTATCGTATCCTATCCTATCCTCTTTCCTATCCTATCCTCTATCCTATCCTATCCTCTATCCTATCCTCTATGCCATCCTCTATCCTATCCTATCCTCTATCCGATCCTCTGTCCTATCCTATCCTCTATCCTATCCTCTATCCTATCCTATCCTATCCTCTATCCTATCCTATCCTATCCTCTATCCTATCCTATCCTATCCTATCCTATCCTATCCTATCCTCTATCCTATCCTATCCTATCCTCTATCCTATCCTATCCTTTATCCTATCCTATCCTCTATTCTATCCTATCCTCTATCCTATACTATCCTCTATCCTATCCTATCCTCTATCCTATTCTATCCTCTATCCGATCCTCTATCCAATCCTATCCTTTATCCTATCCTATCCTCTATCCTACTCTATCCTCTATCCTATCCTATCCTCTATCCTATCCTATCCTCTATCCGATCCTCTATCCTATCCTATCCTCTATCCGATCCTCTATCCTATCCTATCCTCTATCCTATCCTATCCTCTATCCTATCCTATCCTTTACCCTATCCTATACTCTATCCTATCCTATCCTCTATCCTATACTATCCTCTACCTTATCCTATCCTCTATCCTATCCAATTACCTATCCTATCCTCTATCCTATCCTTTTCTCTATCCTATCCTATCCTCTATCCGATCCTCTATCCTATCCTCTATCCTATCCTATCCTCTATCCTATCCTATCCTATCCTCTACATTATCCTATACTCTATCCTATCCAATTACCTATCCTATCCTCTATCCTATCCTATCCTCTATCCTATCCTCTATCCTATCCTATCCTCCATCCTATCCTATCCTCTATCCTATCCTATCCTCTATCCTATCCTATCCTCTATCCCATCCTATCCTCTATCCTTTCCTATCCTCTATCCTATCCTATCCTCTATCCTATCCTCTATCCTATCCTATCCTCTATCCTATCCTATTCTCTATCCTATCCTATCATCTATCCTATTCTATCCTCTATCCTATCCTATCCTCTATCCTATCCTATCCTTTATCCTATCCTATCCTCTATCCTATCCTATCCTCTATCCTATACTATCCTCTAACTTATCCTATCCTCTATCCTATCCAATTACCTATCCTATCCTCTATCCTATCCTTTCCTCTATCGTATCCTATCCTCTATCCGATCCTCTATCGTATCCTCTATCCTATCCTCTATCGTATCCTATCCGATCCTCTATCCGATCCTCTATCCTATCCTATCCTCTATCATATCCTATCCTCTATCCTATCCCATCCTCTATCCTATCCTATCCTCTATCCTATCCTATCCTCTATCCTATCCTATCCTCTATCCTATCCTCTATCCTATCCTACCCTCTATCCTATCCTATCCTCTACCTTATTCTATACTCTATCCTATCCAATTACCTATCCGATCCTCTATCCTATCCTATCCTCTATCCGATCGTATCCTCTATCAGATCCTCTATCCTATCCTATCATCTATCCTATCCTCTATCGTATCCTATCCTATCCTCTTTCCTATCCTATCCTCTATCCTATCCTATCCTCTATCCTATCCTCTATGCCATCCTCTATCCTATCCTATCCTCTATCCGATCCTCTGTCCTATCCTATCCTCTATAATATCGTTTACTCTATCATATCCTATCCTCTATCCTATCCTATCCTCTATCCGATCCTCTGTCCTATCCTATCCTCTATCCTATCCTCTATCCTATCCGATCCTATCCTCTATCCTATCCTATCCTATCCTCTATCCTATCCTATCCTATCCTATCCTATCCTATCCTATCCTCTATCCTATCCTATCCTATCCTCTATCCTATCCTATCCTTTATCCTATCCTATCCTCTATTCTATCCTATCCTCTATCCTATACTATCCTCTATCCTATCCTATCCTCTATCCTATCCTATCCTCTATCCGATCCTCTATCCTATCCTATCCTCTATCCGATCCTCTATCCTATCCTATCCTCTATCCTATCCTATCCTCTATCCTATCCTATCCTCTATCCTATCCTATCCTTTACCCTATCCTATACTCTATCCTATCCTATCCTCTATCCTATACTATCCTCTAACTTATCCTATCCTCTATCCTATCCAATTACCTATCCTATCCTCTATCCTATCCTTTCCTCTATCCTATCCTATCCTCTATCCGATCCTCTATCCTATCCTCTATCCTATCCTATCCTCTATCCTATCCTATCCTATCCTCTACCTTATCCTATACTCTATCCTATCCAATTACCTATCCTATCCTCTATCCTATCCTATCCTCTATCCTATCCTCTATCCTATCCTATCCTCCATCCTATCCTATCCTCTATCCTATCCTATCCTCTATCCTATCCTATCCTCTATCCCATCCTATCCTCTATCCTATCCTCTATCCTATCCTATCCTCTATCCTATCCTATCCTCTATCCTATCCTATCCTCTATCCTATCCTATCCTCTATCCTATCCTATCCTCTATCCTCTCCTCTCCTCTATCCTATCCTCTATCGTACTCTATCCTCTATCCTATCCTCTATCCTATCCTATCCTCAATCCTATCCTATCCTCTATCCTATCCTATCCTCTATCCTATCCTATCCTCTATCCTATCCTCTATCCTATCCTATCCTCTATCCTATCCTATCCTCTATCCTATCCTATCCTCTATCCTATCCTATCCTCTATCCTATCCTATCCTCTATCCTATCCTATCCTCTATCCTATCCTATCCTCTATCCTATCCTATCCTCTATCCTATCCTATCCTCTATCCTTTCCTATCCTCTATCCTATCCTATCCTCTATCCTATCCTCTATCCTATCCTATCCTCTATCCGATCGTATCCTCTATCAGATCCTCTATCCTATCCTATCATCTATCCTATCCTCTATCGTATCCTATCCTATCCTCTTTCCTATCCTATCCTCTATCCTATCCTATCCTCTATCCTATCCTCTATGCCATCCTCTATCCTATCCTATCCTCTATCCGATCCTCTGTCCTATCCTATCCTCTATCCTATCCTCTATCCTATCCTATCCTATCCTCTATCCTATCCTATCCTATCCTCTATCCTATCCTATCCTATCCTATCCTATCCTATCCTATCCTCTATCCTATCCTATCCTATCCTCTATCCTATCCTATCCTTTATCCTATCCTATCCTCTATTCTATCCTATCCTCTATCCTATACTATCCTCTATCCTATCCTATCCTCTATCCTATTCTATCCTCTATCCGATCCTCTATCCAATCCTATCCTTTATCCTATCCTATCCTCTATCCTACTCTATCCTCTATCCTATCCTATCCTCTATCCTATCCTATCCTCTATCCGATCCTCTATCCTATCCTATCCTCTATCCGATCCTCTATCCTATCCTATCCTCTATCCTATCCTATCCTCTATCCTATCCTATCCTTTACCCTATCCTATACTCTATCCTATCCTATCCTCTATCCTATACTATCCTCTACCTTATCCTATCCTCTATCCTATCCAATTACCTATCCTATCCTCTATCCTATCCTTTTCTCTATCCTATCCTATCCTCTATCCGATCCTCTATCCTATCCTCTATCCTATCCTATCCTCTATCCTATCCTATCCTATCCTCTACATTATCCTATACTCTATCCTATCCAATTACCTATCCTATCCTCTATCCTATCCTATCCTCTATCCTATCCTCTATCCTATCCTATCCTCCATCCTATCCTATCCTCTATCCTATCCTATCCTCTATCCTATCCTATCCTCTATCCCATCCTATCCTCTATCCTTTCCTATCCTCTATCCTATCCTATCCTCTATCCTATCCTCTATCCTATCCTATCCTCTATCCTATCCTATTCTCTATCCTATCCTATCATCTATCCTATTCTATCCTCTATCCTATCCTATCCTCTATCCTATCCTATCCTTTATCCTATCCTATCCTCTATCCTATCCTATCCTCTATCCTATACTATCCTCTAACTTATCCTATCCTCTATCCTATCCAATTACCTATCCTATCCTCTATCCTATCCTTTCCTCTATCGTATCCTATCCTCTATCCGATCCTCTATCGTATCCTCTATCCTATCCTCTATCGTATCCTATCCGATCCTCTATCCGATCCTCTATCCTATCCTATCCTCCATCCTATCCTATCCTCTATCCTATCCTATCCTCTATCCTATCCTATCCTCTATCCCATCCTATCCTCTATCCTTTCCTATCCTCTATCCTATCCTATCCTCTATCCTATCCTCTATCCTATCCTATCCTCTATCCTATCCTATCCTCTATCCCATCCTATCCTCTATCCTTTCCTATCCTCTATCCTATCCTATCCTCTATCCTATCCTCTATCCTATCCTATCCTCTATCCGATCGTATCCTCTATCAGATCCTCTATCCTATCCTATCATCTATCCTATCCTCTATCGTATCCTATCCTATCCTCTTTCCTATCCTATCCTCTATCCTATCCTATCCTCTATCCTATCCTCTATGCCATCCTCTATCCTATCCTATCCTCTATCCGATCCTCTGTCCTATCCTATCCTCTATCCTATCCTCTATCCTATCCTATCCTATCCTCTATCCTATCCTATCCTATCCTCTATCCTATCCTATCCTATCCTATCCTATCCTATCCTATCCTCTATCCTATCCTATCCTATCCTCTATCCTATCCTATCCTTTATCCTATCCTATCCTCTATTCTATCCTATCCTCTATCCTATACTATCCTCTATCCTATCCTATCCTCTATCCTATTCTATCCTCTATCCGATCCTCTATCCAATCCTATCCTTTATCCTATCCTATCCTCTATCCTACTCTATCCTCTATCCTATCCTATCCTCTATCCTATCCTATCCTCTATCCGATCCTCTATCCTATCCTATCCTCTATCCGATCCTCTATCCTATCCTATCCTCTATCCTATCCTATCCTCTATCCTATCCTATCCTTTACCCTATCCTATACTCTATCCTATCCTATCCTCTATCCTATACTATCCTCTACCTTATCCTATCCTCTATCCTATCCAATTACCTATCCTATCCTCTATCCTATCCTTTTCTCTATCCTATCCTATCCTCTATCCGATCCTCTATCCTATCCTCTATCCTATCCTATCCTCTATCCTATCCTATCCTATCCTCTACATTATCCTATACTCTATCCTATCCAATTACCTATCCTATCCTCTATCCTATCCTATCCTCTATCCTATCCTCTATCCTATCCTATCCTCCATCCTATCCTATCCTCTATCCTATCCTATCCTCTATCCTATCCTATCCTCTATCCCATCCTATCCTCTATCCTTTCCTATCCTCTATCCTATCCTATCCTCTATCCTATCCTCTATCCTATCCTATCCTCTATCCTATCCTATTCTCTATCCTATCCTATCATCTATCCTATTCTATCCTCTATCCTATCCTATCCTCTATCCTATCCTATCCTTTATCCTATCCTATCCTCTATCCTATCCTATCCTCTATCCTATACTATCCTCTAACTTATCCTATCCTCTATCCTATCCAATTACCTATCCTATCCTCTATCCTATCCTTTCCTCTATCGTATCCTATCCTCTATCCGATCCTCTATCGTATCCTCTATCCTATCCTCTATCGTATCCTATCCGATCCTCTATCCGATCCTCTATCCTATCCTATCCTCTATCATATCCTATCCTCTATCCTATCCCATCCTCTATCCTATCCTATCCTCTATCCTATCCTACCCTCTATCCTATCCTATCCTCTTTCCTATCCTATCCTCTATCCTATCCTATCCTCTACCCTATTATATCCTCTATCCTATCCTATCCTCTACCTTATCCTATACTCTATCCTATCCAATTACCTATCCTATCCTCTATCCTATCCTCTATCCTATCCTATCCTCTAACCTATCCTATCCTCTATCCTATCCTATCCTCTATCCTATCCTATCCTCTATCCTATCCTCTCCTCTATCCTATCCTCTATCGTACTCTATCCTCTATCCTATCCTATCCTCTATCCTATCCTCTCCTCTATCCTATCCTCTATCGTACTCTATCCTCTATCCTATCCTATCCTCTATCCTATCCTCTCCTCTATCCTATCCTCTATCGTACTCTATCCTCTATCCTATCCTCTATCCTATCCTATCCTCAATCCTATCCTATCCTCTAACCTATCCTATCCTCTATCCTATCCTATCCTCTATCCTATCCTATCCTCTATCCTATCCTCTCCTCTATCCTATCCTCTATCGTACTCTATCCTCTATCCTATCCTATCCTATATCCTATCCTCTCCTCTATCCTATCCTCTATCGTACTCTATCCTCTATCCTATCCTCTATCCTATCCTATCCTCAATCCTATCCTATCCTCTATCCTATCCTATCCTCTATCCTATCCTATCCTCTATCCTATCCTCTATCCTATCCTATCCTATCCTCTATCCTATCCTATCCTATCCTATCCTATCCTATCCTCTATCCTATCCTATCCTATCCTCTATCCTATCCTATCCTTTATCCTATCCTATCCTCTATTCTATCCTATCCTCTATCCTATACTATCCTCTATCCTATCCTATCCTCTATCCTATTCTATCCTCTATCCGATCCTCTATCCAATCCTATCCTTTATCCTATCCTATCCTCTATCCTACTCTATCCTCTATCCTATCCTATCCTCTATCCGATCCTCTATCCTATCCTATCCTCTATCCGATCCTCTATCCTATCCTATCCTCTATCCTATCCTATCCTCTATCCTACCCTATCCTTTACCCTATCCTATACTCTATCCTATCCTATCCTCTATCCTATACTATCCTCTACCTTATCCTATCCTCTATCCTATCCAATTACCTATCCTATCCTCTATCCTATCCTTTCCTCTATCCTATCCTATCCTCTATCCGATCCTCTATCCTATCCTCTATCCTATCCTATCCTCTATCCTATCCTATCCTATCCTCTACATTATCCTATACTCTATCCTATCCAATTACCTATCCTATCCTCTATCCTATCCTATCCTCTATCCTATCCTCTATCCTATCCTCTATCCTATCCTATCCTCCATCCTATCCTATCCTCTATCCTATCCTATCCTCTATCCTATCCTATCCTCTATCCCATCCTATCCTCTATCCTTTCCTATCCTCTATCCTATCCTATCCTCTATCCTATCCTCTATCCTATCCTATCCTCTATCCTATCCTATTCTCTATCCTATCCTATCATCTATCCTATTCTATCCTCTATCCTATCCTATCCTCTATCCTATCCTATCCTTTATCCTATCCTATCCTCTATCCTATCCTATCCTCTATCCTATACTATCCTCTAACTTATCCTATCCTCTATCCTATCCAATTACCTATCCTATCCTCTATCCTATCCTATCCTCTATCCTATCCTATCCTCTATCCTATCCTATCCTATCCTCTACATTATCCTATACTCTATCCTATCCAATTACCTATCCTATCCTCTATCCTATCCTATCCTCTATCCTATCCTCTATCCTATCCTATCCTCCATCCTATCCTATCCTCTATCCTATCCTATCCTCTATCCTATCCTATCCTCTATCCCATCCTATCCTCTATCCTTTCCTATCCTCTATCCTATCCTATCCTCTATCCTATCCTCTATCCTATCCTATCCTCTATCCTATCCTATTCTCTATCCTATCCTATCATCTATCCTATTCTATCCTCTATCCTATCCTATCCTCTATCCTATCCTATCCTTTATCCTATCCTATCCTCTATCCTATCCTATCCTCTATCCTATACTATCCTCTAACTTATCCTATCCTCTATCCTATCCAATTACCTATCCTATCCTCTATCCTATCCTTTCCTCTATCGTATCCTATCCTATATCCGATCCTCTATCGTATCCTCTATCCTATCCTCTATCGTATCCTATCCGATCCTCTATCCGATCCTCTATCCTATCCTATCCTCTATCATATCCTATCCTCTATCCTATCCCATCCTCTATCCTATCCTATCCTCTATCCTATCCTACCCTCTATCCTATCCTATCCTCTTTCCTATCCTATCCTCTATCCTATCCTATCCTCTACCCTATTATATCCTCTATCCTATCCTATCCTCTACCTTATCCTATACTCTATCCTATCCAATTACCTATCCTATCCTCTATCCTATCCTCTATCCTATCCTATCCTCTAACCTATCCTATCCTCTATCCTATCCTATCCTCTATCCTATCCTATCCTCTATCCTATCCTCTCCTCTATCCTATCCTCTATCGTACTCTATCCTCTATCCTATCCTCTATCCTATCCTATCCTCAATCCTATCCTATCCTCTAACCTATCCTATCCTCTATCCTATCCTATCCTCTATCCTATCCTATCCTCTATCCTATCCTCTCCTCTATCCTATCCTCTATCGTACTCTATCCTCTATCCTATCCTATCCTATATCCTATCCTCTCCTCTATCCTATCCTCTATCGTACTCTATCCTCTATCCTATCCTCTATCCTATCCTATCCTCAATCCTATCCTATCCTCTATCCTATCCTATCCTCTATCCTATCCTATCCTCTATCCTATCCTCTATCCTATCCTATCCTATCCTCTATCCTATCCTATCCTATCCTATCCTATCCTATCCTCTATCCTATCCTATCCTATCCTCTATCCTATCCTATCCTTTATCCTATCCTATCCTCTATTCTATCCTATCCTCTATCCTATACTATCCTCTATCCTATCCTATCCTCTATCCTATTCTATCCTCTATCCGATCCTCTATCCAATCCTATCCTTTATCCTATCCTATCCTCTATCCTACTCTATCCTCTATCCTATCCTATCCTCTATCCGATCCTCTATCCTATCCTATCCTCTATCCGATCCTCTATCCTATCCTATCCTCTATCCTATCCTATCCTCTATCCTACCCTATCCTTTACCCTATCCTATACTCTATCCTATCCTATCCTCTATCCTATACTATCCTCTACCTTATCCTATCCTCTATCCTATCCAATTACCTATCCTATCCTCTATCCTATCCTTTCCTCTATCCTATCCTATCCTCTATCCGATCCTCTATCCTATCCTCTATCCTATCCTATCCTCTATCCTATCCTATCCTATCCTCTACATTATCCTATACTCTATCCTATCCAATTACCTATCCTATCCTCTATCCTATCCTATCCTCTATCCTGTCCTCTATCCTATCCTCTATCCTATCCTATCCTCCATCCTATCCTATCCTCTATCCTATCCTATCCTCTATCCTATCCTATCCTCTATCCCATCCTATCCTCTATCCTTTCCTATCCTCTATCCTATCCTATCCTCTATCCTATCCTCTATCCTATCCTATCCTCTATCCTATCCTATTCTCTATCCTATCCTATCATCTATCCTATTCTATCCTCTATCCTATCCTATCCTCTATCCTATCCTATCCTTTATCCTATCCTATCCTCTATCCTATCCTATCCTCTATCCTATACTATCCTCTAACTTATCCTATCCTCTATCCTATCCAATTACCTATCCTATCCTCTATCCTATCCTTTCCTCTATCCTATCCTATCCTCTATCCGATCCTCTATCGTATCCTCTATCCTATCCTCTATCCTATCCTATCCGATCCTCTATCCGATCTCGCTATCCTATCCTATCCTCTATCATATCATATCCTCTATCCTATCCCATCCTCTATCCTATCCTATCCTCTATCCTATCCTACCCTCTATCCTATCCTATCCTCTTTCCTATCCTATCTTCTATCCTATCCTATCCTCTACCCTATTATATCCTCTATCCTATCCTATCCTCTACCTTATCCTATACTCTATCCTATCCAATTACCTATCCTATCCTCTATCCTATCCTCTATCCTATCCTATCCTCTAACCTATCCTATCCTCTATCCTATCTTATCCTCTATCCTATCCTATCCTCTATCCTATCCTCTCCTCTATCCTATCCTCTATCGTACTCTATCCTCTATCCTATCCTATCCTCTATCCTATCCTCTCCTCTATCCTATCCTCTATCGTACTCTATCCTCTATCCTATCCTCTATCCTATCCTATCCTCAATCCTATCCTATCCTCTAACCTATCCTATCCTCTATCCTATCCTATCCTCTATCCTATCCTATCCTCTATCCTATCCTCTCCTCTATCCTATCCTCTATCGTACTCTATCCTCTATCCTATCCTATCCTCTATCCTATCCTCTCCTCTATCCTATCCTCTATCGTACTCTATCCTCTATCCTATCCTCTATCCTATCCTATCCTCAAACCTATCCTATCCTCTATCCTATCTTATCCTCTATCCTATCCTATCCTCTATCCTATCCTATCCTCTATCCTATCCTCTATCCTATCCTATCCTCTATCCTATCCTATCCTCTATCCTATCCTATCCTCTATCCTATCCTATCCTCTATCCTATCCTATCCTCTATCCTATCCTATCCTCTATCCTATCCTATCCTCTATCCTATCCTATCCTCTATCCTATCCTATCCTCTATCCTATCCTATCCTCTATCCTATCCTATCCTCTATCCTATCCTCTTTCCTATCCTATCCTCTATCTAATCCTATCCTCTATCCTATCCTATCCTCTATCCTATCCTATCCTCTACCCCATCCTATCCTCTATCCTTTCCTATCCTCTATCCTATCCTATCCCCTATCCTATCCTCTATCCTATCCTATCCTGTATCCTATCCTATTCTCTATCCTATCCTATCATCTGTCCTATCCTATCCTTTATCCTATCCTATCCTCTATCCCATCCTATCCTCTATCCTATACTATCCTCTACCTTATCCTATCCTCTATCCTATCCAATTACCTATCCTATCCTCTATCCTATCCTTTCCTCTATCCTATCCTATCCTCTATCCGATCCTCTATCCAATCCTATCCTTTATCCTATCCTATCCTCTATCCTACTCTATCCTCTATCCTATCCTATCCTCTATCCTATCCTATCCTCTATCCGATCCTCTATCCTATCCTATCCTCTATCCGATCCTCTATCCTATCCTATCCTCTCTCATATCCTATCCTGTATCCTATCCCATCCTCTATCCTATCCTATCCTCTATCCTATCCTATCCTCTATCCTATCCTCTATCCTATCCTACCCTCTATCCTATCCTATCCTCTACCTTATCCTATACTCTATCCTATCCAATTACCTATCCTATCCTCTATCCTATCCTCTATCCTATCCTCTAACCTATCCTATCCTCTATCCTATCCTATCCTCTATCCTATCCTATCCTTTATCCTATCCTATCCTCTATCCTATCCTATCCTCTATCCTATACTATCCTCTACCTTATCCTATCCTCTATCCTATCCAATTACCTATCCTATCCTCTATCCTATTCTATCCTCTATCCTATCCTATCCTCTATCCTATCCTCTCCTCTATCCTATCCTCTATCCTACTCTATCCTCTATCCTATCCAATTACCTATCCTATCCTCTATCCTATCCTATCCTCTATCCTATCCTCTTTCCTATCCTATCCTCTATCCTATCCTAACCTCTATCCTATCCTATCCTCTATCCTATCCTATCCTCTACCCCATCCTATCCTCTATCCTTTCCTATCCTCTATCCTATCCTATCCTCTATCCTATCCTCTATCCTATCCTATCCTGTATCCTATCCTATTCTCTATCCTATCCTATCATCTGTCCTATCCTATCCTTTATCCTATCCTATCCTCTATCCCATCCTATCCTCTATCCTATACTATCCTCTACCTTATCCTATCCTCTATCCTATCCAATTACCTATCCTATCCTCTATCCTATCCTTTCCTCTATCCTATCCTATCCTCTATCCGATCCTATATCCTATCCTCTATCCTATCCTCTATCCTATCCTCTATCCTATCCTATCCTCTATCCTATCCTATCCTCTATCCTATCCTATCCTCTATCCTATCCTATCCTCTATCCCATCCTATCCTCTATCCTTTCCTATCCTCTATCCTATCCTATCCTCTATCCTATCCTATCCTCTATCCTATCCTATTCTCTATCCTATCCTATCATCTATCCTATTCTATCCTCTATCCTATCCTATCCTCTATACTATCCTATCCTTTATCCTATCCTATCCTCTATCCTATCCTATCCTCTATCCTATCCTATCCTCAATCCTATCCTATCCTCTAACCTATCCTATCCTCTATCCTATCCTATCCTCTATCCTATCCTATCCTCTATCCTATCCTCTCCTCTATCCTATCCTCTATCGTACTCTATCCTCTATCCTATCCTATCCTCTATCCTATCCTCTCCTCTATCCTATCCTCTATCGTACTCTATCCTCTATCCTATCCTCTATCCTATCCTATCCTCAATCCTATCCTATCCTGTATCCTATCCTATCCTCTATCCTATCCTATCCTCTATCCTATCCTCTATCCTATCCTATCCTCTATCCTATCCTATCCTCTATCCTATCCTATCCTCTATCCTATCCTATCCTCTATCCTATCCTATCCTCTATCCTATCCTATCCTCTATCCTATCCTATCCTCTATCCTATCCTATCCTCTATCCTATCCTATCCTCTATCCTATCCTATCCTCTATCCTATCCTATCCTCTATCCTATCCTATCCTCTATCCTATCCTCTTTCCTATCCTATCCTCTATCTAATCCTATCCTCTATCCTATCCTATCCTCTATCCTATCCTATCCTCTACCCCATCCTATCCTCTATCCTTTCCTATCCTCTATCCTATCCTATCCTCTATCCTATCCTCTATCCTATCCTATCCTGTATCCTATCCTATTCTCTATCCTATCCTATCATCTGTCCTATCCTATCCTTTATCCTATCCTATCCTCTATCCCATCCTATCCTCTATCCTATACTATCCTCTACCTTATCCTATCCTCTATCCTATCCAATTACCTATCCTATCCTCTATCCTATCCTTTCCTCTATCCTATCCTATCCTCTATCCGATCCTCTATCCAATCCTATCCTTTATCCTATCCTATCCTCTATCCTACTCTATCCTCTATCCTATCCTATCCTCTATCCTATCCTATCCTCTATCCGATCCTCTATCCTATCCTATCCTCTATCCGATCCTCTATCCTATCCTATCCTCTCTCATATCCTATCCTGTATCCTATCCCATCCTCTATCCTATCCTATCCTCTATCCTATCCTATCCTCTATCCTATCCTCTATCCTATCCTACCCTCTATCCTATCCTATCCTCTACCTTATCCTATACTCTATCCTATCCAATTACCTATCCTATCCTCTATCCTATCCTCTATCCTATCCTATCCTATCCTCTAACCTATCCTATCCTCTATCCTATCCTATCCTCTATCCTATCCTATCCTTTATCCTATCCTATCCTCTATCCTATCCTATCCTCTATCCTATACTATCCTCTACCTTATCCTATCCTCTATCCTATCCAATTACCTATCCTATCCTCTATCCTATTCTATCCTCTATCCTATCCTATCCTCTATCCTATCCTCTCCTCTATCCTATCCTCTATCCTACTCTATCCTCTATCCTATCCAATTACCTATCCTATCCTCTATCCTATCCTATCCTCTATCCTATCCTCTTTCCTATCCTATCCTCTATCCTATCCTATCCTCTATCCTATCCTATCCTCTATCCTATCCTATCCTCTACCCCATCCTATCCTCTATCCTTTCCTATCCTCTATCCTATCCTATCCTCTATCCTATCCTTTATCCTATCCTATCCTGTATCCTATCCTATTCTCTATCCTATCCTATCATCTGTCCTATCCTATCCTTTATCCTATCCTATCCTCTATCCCATCCTATCCTCTATCCTATACTATCCTCTACCTTATCCTATCCTCTATCCTATCCAATTACCTATCCTATCCTCTATCCTATCCTTTCCTCTATCCTATCCTATCCTCTATCCGATCCTATATCCTATCCTCTATCCTATCCTCTATCCTATCCTCTATCCTATCCTATCCTCTATCCTATCCTATCCTCTATCCTATCCTATCCTCTATCCTATCCTATCCTCTATCCCATCCTATCCTCTATCCTTTCCTATCCTCTATCCTATCCTATCCTCTATCCTATCCTATCCTCTATCCTATCCTATTCTCTATCCTATCCTATCATCTATCCTATTCTATCCTCTATCCTATCCTATCCTCTATACTATCCTATCCTTTATCCTATCCTATCCTCTATCCTATCCTATCCTCTATCCTATAGTATCCTCTAACTTATCCTATCCTCTATCCTATCCAATTACCTATCCTATCCTCTATCCTATCCTTTCCTCTATCCTATCCTATCCTCTATCCGATCCTCTACCCTATCCTCTATCCTATCCTCTATCCTATCCTATCCGATTCTCTATCCTATCCTCTATCCTATACTATCATCTACCTTATCCTATCCTCTATCCTATCCAATTACCTATCCTATCCTCGATCCTATCCTATCCTCCATCCTATCCTATCCTCTATCAGATCCTCTATCCTATACTAGCCTCTACCTTATCCTCTCCCCTATCCTATCCAATTACCTATCCGATCCTCTATCCTATCCTATCCTCTATCAGATCCTCTATCCTATCCTATCATCTATCCTATCCTCTATCGTATCCTATCCTATCCTCGTTCCTGTCCTATCCTCTATCCTATCCTATCCTCTATCCTATCCTCTATACCATCCTCTATCCTATCCTATCCTCTATCCGATCCTGTATCCTATCCTATCCTCTATAATATCGTTTACTCTATCATATCCTATCCTCTATCCTATAATATCATCTATCCTATCCTATCCTCTATCCTATCCTCAACTCTATCCTATCCTATCCTCTATCCTATCCTATCCTCTATCCTATCCTCTATCCTATCCTTTCCTATCCTCTATCCTATCCTATCCTATCCTCTATCCTATCCTATCCTGTATCCTATCCTATCCTCTATTCTATCCTATCCTCTATCCTATACTATCCTCTATCCTATCCTGTCCTCTATCCTATCCTATCCTCTATCCGATCCTCTATCCAATCCTATCCTTTATCCAATCCTATCCTCTATCCTACTCTATCCTCTATCCTATCCTATCCTCTATCCTATCCTATCCTCTGTCCGACCCTCTATCCTATCCTATCCTCTATCCTATCCTATCCTTTTTCCTATCCTATCCTCTATCCTATCCTATCCTCTATCCTATACTATCCTCTACCTTATCCTATCCTCTATCCTATCCTATCCTATCCTCTATCCTATCCTATCCGTTATCCTATCCTATCCTCTATTCTATCCTATCCTCTATCCTATACTATCCTCTATCCTATCCTATCCTCTATCCTATCTATCCTCTATCCTATCCTATCCTCTATCCTATCCTATCCTCTATCCTATCCTCTATCCTATCCTGTATCCTATCCTATCCTCTATCCTATCCTATCCTCTATCCTATCCTATCCTCTATCGTATCCTATTCTATCCTCTATCCTATCCTATCCTCTATCCTATCCTATCCTATCCTCTATCCTATCCTATCCTCTATCCTATCCTATCCTCTATCCTATCCTCTCCTCTATCCTATCCTATCCTCTATCCTATCCTCTATCCTATCCTATCCTCTATCCTATCCTATCCTATCCTCTATCCTATCCTATCCTATCCTCTATCCTATCCTATCCTGTATCCTATCCTATCCTCTATCCTATCCTATCCTCTATCCTATCCTATCCTCTATCGTATCCTATCCTATCCTCTATCATATCCTATCCTCTATCCTAAACGCTCCTCAATCCTATTCTATCCTCTATCCTATCCTATCCTCTATCCTATCCTATCCTATCCTCTATCCTATCCTATCCTCTATCCTATCCTATCCTCTATCCTATCCTCTCCTCTATCCTATCCTATCCTCTATCCTATCCTATACTCTATCCTCTATCCTATCCTACCCTCTTTCCTATCCTATCCTTTATCCTATCCTTTCCTATCCTCTATCCTATCCTATCCTATCCTCTATCCTATCCTATCCTGTATCCTATCCTATCCTCTATTCTATCCTATCCTCTATCCTATACTATCCTCTATCCTATCCTGTCCTCTATCCTATCCTATCCTCTATCCGATCCTCTATCCAATCCTATCCTTTATCCAATCCTATCCTCTATCCTACTCTATCCTCTATCCTATCCTATCCTCTATCCTATCCTATCCTCTGTCCGACCCTCTATCCTATCCTATCCTCTATCCTATCCTATCCTTTTTCCTATCCTATCCTCTATCCTATCCTATCCTCTATCCTATACTATCCTCTACCTTATCCTATCCTCTATCCTATCCTATCCTATCCTCTATCCTATCCTATCCGTTATCCTATCCTATCCTCTATTCTATCCTATCCTCTATCCTATACTCTCCTCTATCCTATCCTATCCTCTATCCTATCTATCCTCTATCCTATCCTATCCTCTATCCTATCCTATCCTCTATCCTATCCTCTATCCTATCCTGTATCCTATCCTATCCTCTATCCTATCCTATCCTCTATCCTATCCTATCCTCTATCGTATCCTATTCTATCCTCTATCCTATCCTATCCTCTATCCTATCCTATCCTATCCTCTATCCTATCCTATCCTCTATCCTATCCTATCCTCTATCCTATCCTCTCCTCTATCCTATCCTATCCTCTATCCTATCCTCTATCCTATCCTATCCTCTATCCTATCCTATCCTATCCTCTATCCTATCCTATCCTATCCTCTATCCTATCCTATCCTGTATCCTATCCTATCCTCTATCCTATCCTATCCTCTATCCTATCCTATCCTCTATCGTATCCTATCCTATCCTCTATCATATCCTATCCTCTATCCTAAACGCTCCTCAATCCTATTCTATCCTCTATCCTATCCTATCCTCTATCCTATCCTATCCTATCCTCTATCCTATCCTATCCTCTATCCTATCCTATCCTCTATCCTATCCTCTCCTCTATCCTATCCTATCCTCTATCCTATCCTATACTCTATCCTCTATCCTATCCTACCCTCTTTCCTATCCTATCCTTTATCCTATCCTTTCCTCTATTCTATCCTATTCTCTATCCTATACTATCCTCTATCCTATCCTATCCTCTATCCTATCCTATCCTCCATCCTATCCTATCCTCTATCCTATCCTCTATACCATCCTCTATCCTATCCTATCCTCTATCCGATCCTCTATCCTATCCTATCCTCTAGAATATCGTTTACTCTATCATATCCTATCCTCTATCCTATAATATCATCTATCCTATTCTATCCTCTATACTATCCTATCCTCTATCCGATCGTATCCTCTATCAGATCCTCTATCCTATCCTATCATCTATCCTATCCTCTATCGTATCCTATCCTATCCTCTTTCCTATCCTATCCTCTATCCTATCCTATCCTCTATTCTATCCTCTATACCATCCTCTATCCTATCCTATCCTCTATCCGATCCTCTATCCTATCCTATCCTCTATCCTATCCAATTACCTATCCTATCCTCGATCCTATCCTATCCTTCATCCTATCCTATCCTCTATCAGATCCTCTATCCTATACTAGTCTCTACCTTATCCTCTCCCCTATCCTATCCAATTACCTATCCGATCCTCTATCCTATCCTATCCTCTATCCGATCGTATCCTCTATCAGATCCTCTATCCTATCCTATCATATATACTATCCTCTATCGTATCCTATCCTATCCTCTTTCCTATCCTATCCTCTATCCTATCCTATCCTCTATCCTATCCTCTATGCCATCCTCTATCCTATCCTATCCTCTATCCGATCCTCTGTCCTATCCTATCCTCTATAATATCGTTTACTCTATCATATCCTATCCTCTATCCTATCCTATCCTCTATCCGATCCTCTGTCCTATCCTATCCTCTATCCTATCCTCTATCCTATCCGATCCTATCCTCTATCCTATCCTATCCTATCCTCTATCCTATCCTATCCTATCCTATCCTATCCTATCCTCTATCCTATCCTATCCTATCCTCTATCCGATCCTATCCTTTATCCTATACTATCCTCTATTCTATCCTATCCTCTATCCTATACTATCCTCTATCCTAACCTATCCTCTATCCTATTCTATCCTCTATCCGATCCTCTATCCAATCCTATCCTTTATCCTATCCTATCCTCTATCAGATCCTCTATCCTATACTAGCCTCTACCTTATCCTCTCCCCTATCCTATCCAATTACCTATCCGATCCTCTATCCTATCCTATCCTCTATCCGATCGTATCCGCTATCAGATCCTCTATCCTATCCTATCATCTATCCTATCCTCTTTCCTATCCTATCCTCTATCCTATCCTATCCTCTATTCTATCCTCTATACCATCCTCTATCCTATCCTATCCTCTATCCGATCCTCTATCTTATCCTATCCTCTATAATATCGTTTACTCTATCATATCCTACCCTCTATCCTATAATATCATCTACCTTATCCTATACTCTATCCTATCCAATTACCTATCCTATCCTCTATCCTATCCTCTATCCTATCCTATCCTATCCTCTATCCTATCCTATCCTCTATCCTATCCTATCCTCTATCCTATCCTCTCCTCTATCCTATCCTATCCTCTATCCTATCCTATAGTCTATCCTCTATCCTATCCTATCCTCTATCCTATCCTATAGTCTATCCTCTATCCTATCCTACCCTCTTTCCTATCCTATCCTCTATCCTATCCTATCCTATCCTCTATCCTATCCTATCCTATCCTCTATCCTATCCTATCCTATCCTCTATCCTATCCTATCCTTTATCCTATCCTATCCTCTATCCTATCCTATCCTATCCTCTATCCTATCCTATCCTATCCTCTATCCTATCCTATCCTTTATCCTATCCTATCCTCTATTCTATCCTATCCTCTATCCCATACTATCCTCTATCCTATCCTATCCTCTATCCTATTCTATCCTCTATCCGATCCTCTATCCAATCCTATCCTCTATCCTATCCTATCCTATCCTCTACATTATCCTATACTCTATCCTATCCAATTACCTATCCTATCCTCTATCCTATCCTATCCTCTATCCTATCCTCTATCCTATCCTATCCTCCATCCTATCCTATCCTCTATCCTATCCTATCCTCTATCCTATCCTATCCTCTATCCCATCCTATCCTCTATCCTTTCCTATCCTCTATCCTATCCTATCCTCTATCCTATCCTCTATCCTATCCTATCCTCTATCCTATCCTATTCTCTATCCTATCCTATCATCTATCCTATTCTATCCTCTATCCTATCCTATCCTCTATCCTATCCTATCCTTTATCCTATCCTATCCTCTATCCTATCCTATCCTCTATCCTATACTATCCTCTAACTTATCCTATCCTCTATCCTATCCAATTACCTATCCTATCCTCTATCCTATCCTTTCCTCAATCCTATCCTATCCTCTATCCTATCCTATCCTCTATCCTATCCTATCCTCTATCCTATCCTCTATCCTATCCTATCCTATCCTCTATCCTATCCTATCCTATCCTATCCTATCCTATCCTCTATCCTATCCTATCCTATCCTCTATCCTATCCTATCCTTTATCCTATCCTATCCTCTATTCTATCCTATCCTCTATCCTATACTATCCTCTATCCTATCCTATCCTCTATCCTATTCTATCCTCTATCCGATCCTCTATCCAATCCTATCCTTTATCCTATCCTATCCTCTATCCTACTCTATCCTCTATCCTATCCTATGCTCTATCCGATCCTCTATCCTATCCTATCCTCTATCCGATCCTCTATCCTATCCTATCCTCTATCCTATCCTATCCTCTATCCTACCCTATCCTTTACCCTATCCTATACTCTATCCTATCCTATCCTCTATCCTATACTATCCTCTACCTTATCCTATCCTCTATCCTATCCAATTACCTATCCTATCCTCTATCCTATCCTTTCCTCTATCCTATCCTATCCTCTATCCGATCCTCTATCCTATCCTCTATCCTATCCAATCCTCTATCCTATCCTATCCTATCCTCTACATTATCCTATACTCTATCCTATCCAATTACCTATCCTATCCTCTATCCTATCCTATCCTCTATCCTATCCTCTATCCTATCCTCTATCCTATCCTATCCTCCATCCTATCCTATCCTCTATCCTATCCTATCCTCTATCCTATCCTATCCTCTATCCCATCCTATCCTCTATCCTTTCCTATCCTCTATCCTATCCTATCCTCTATCCTATCCTCTATCCTATCCTATCCTCTATCCTATCCTATTCTCTATCCTATCCTATCATCTATCCTATTCTATCCTCTATCCTATCCTATCCTCTATCCTATCCTATCCTTTATCCTATCCTATCCTCTATCCTATCCTATCCTCTATCCTATACTATCCTCTAACTTATCCTATCCTCTATCCTATCCAATTACCTATCCTATCCTCTATCCTATCCTTTCCTCTATCCTATCCTATCCTCTATCCGATCCTCTATCGTATCCTCTATCCTATCCTCTATCCTATCCTATCCGATCCTCTATCCGATCTCGCTATCCTATCCTATCCTCTATCATATCATATCCTCTATCCTATCCCATCCTCTATCCTATCCTATCCTCTATCCTATCCTACCCTCTATCCTATCCTATCCTCTTTCCTATCCTATCTTCTATCCTATCCTATCCTCTACCCTATTATATCCTCTATCCTATCCTATCCTCTACCTTATCCTATACTCTATCCTATCCAATTACCTATCCTATCCTCTATCCTATCCTCTATCCTATCCTATCCTCTAACCTATCCTATCCTCTATCCTATCCTATCCTCTATCCTATCCTATCCTCTATCCTATCCTCTCCTCTATCCTATCCTCTATCGTACTCTATCCTCTATCCTATCCTATCCTCTATCCTATCCTCTCCTCTATCCTATCCTCTATCGTACTCTATCCTCTATCCTATCCTCTATCCTATCCTATCCTCAATCCTATCCTATCCTCTAACCTATCCTATCCTCTATCCTATCCTATCCTCTATCCTATCCTATCCTCTATCCTATCCTCTCCTCTATCCTATCCTCTATCGTACTCTATCCTCTATCCTATCCTATCCTCTATCCTATCCTCTAGTCTATCCTATCCTCTATCGTACTCTATCCTCTATCCTATCCTCTATCCTATCCTATCCTCAAACCTATCCTATCCTCTATCCTATCCTATCCTCTATCCTATCCTATCCTCTATCCTATCCTATCCTCTATCCTATCCTCTATCCTATCCTATCCTCTATCCTATCCTATCCTCTATCCTATCCTATCCTCTATCCTATCCTATCCTCTATCCTATCCTATCCTCTATCCTATCCTATCCTCTATCCTATCCTATCCTCTATCCTATCCTATCCTCTATCCTATCCTATCCTCTATCCTATCCTATCCTCTATCCTATCCTATCCTCTATCCTATCCTATCCTCTATCCTATCCTCTTTCCTATCCTATCCTCTATCTAATCCTATCCTCTATCCTATCCTATCCTCTATCCTATCCTATCCTCTACCCCATCCTATCCTCTATCCTTTCCTATCCTCTATCCTATCCTATCCCCTATCCTATCCTCTATCCTATCCTATCCTGTATCCTATCCTATTCTCTATCCTATCCTATCATCTGTCCTATCCTATCCTTTATCCTATCCTATCCTCTATCCCATCCTATCCTCTATCCTATACTATCCTCTACCTTATCCTATCCTCTATCCTATCCAATTACCTATCCTATCCTCTATCCTATCCTTTCCTCTATCCTATCCTATCCTCTATCCGATCCTCTATCCAATCCTATCCTTTATCCTATCCTATCCTCTATCCTACTCTATCCTCTATCCTATCCTATCCTCTATCCTATCCTATCCTCTATCCGATCCTCTATCCTATCCTATCCTCTATCCGATCCTCTATCCTATCCTATCCTCTCTCATATCCTATCCTGTATCCTATCCCATCCTCTATCCTATCCTATCCTCTATCCTATCCTATCCTCTATCCTATCCTCTATCCTATCCTCTATCCTATCCTACCCTCTATCCTATCCTATCCTCTACCTTATCCTATACTCTATCCTATCCAATTACCTATCCTATCCTCTATCCTATCCTCTATCCTATCCTATCCTATCCTCTAACCTATCCTATCCTCTATCCTATCCTATCCTCTATCCTATCCTATCCTTTATCCTATCCTATCCTCTATCCTATCCTATCCTCTATTCTATACTATCCTCTACCTTATCCTATCCTCTATCCTATCCAATTACCTATCCTATCCTCTATCCTATTCTATCCTCTATCCTATCCTATCCTCTATCCTATCCTCTCCTCTATCCTATCCTCTATCCTACTCTATCCTCTATCCTATCCAATTACCTATCCTATCCTCTATCCTATCCTATCCTCTATCCTATCCTCTTTCCTATCCTATCCTCTATCCTATCCTAACCTCTATCCTATCCTATCCTCTATCCTATCCTATCCTCTACCCCATCCTATCCTCTATCCTTTCCTATCCTCTATCCTATCCTATCCTCTATCCTATCCTCTATCCTATCCTATCCTGTATCCTATCCTATTCTCTATCCTATCCTATCATCTGTCCTATCCTATCCTTTATCCTATCCTATCCTCTATCCCATCCTATCCTCTATCCTATACTATCCTCTACCTTATCCTATCCTCTATCCTATCCAATTACCTATCCTATCCTCTATCCTATCCTTTCCTCTATCCTATCCTATCCTCTATCCGATCCTATATCCTATCCTCTATCCTATCCTCTATCCTATCCTCTATCCTATCCTATCCTCTATCCTATCCGATCCTCTATCCTATCCTATCCTCTATCCTATCCTATCCTCTATCCTACCCTATCCTTTACCCTATCCTATACTCTATCCTATCCTATCCTCTATCCTATACTATCCTCTACCTTATCCTATCCTCTATCCTATCCAATTACCTATCCTATCCTCTATCCTATCCTTTCCTCTATCCTATCCTATCCTCTATCCGATCCTCTATCCTATCCTCTATCCTATCCAATCCTCTATCCTATCCTATCCTATCCTCTACATTATCCTATACTCTATCCTATCCAATTACCTATCCTATCCTCTATCCTATCCTATCCTCTATCCTATCCTCTATCCTATCCTCTATCCTATCCTATCCTCCATCCTATCCTATCCTCTATCCTATCCTATCCTCTATCCTATCCTATCCTCTATCCCATCCTATCCTCTATCCTTTCCTATCCTCTATCCTATCCTATCCTCTATCCTATCCTCTATCCTATCCTATCCTCTATCCTATCCTATTCTCTATCCTATCCTATCATCTATCCTATTCTATCCTCTATCCTATCCTATCCTCTATCCTATCCTATCCTTTATCCTATCCTATCCTCTATCCTATCCTATCCTCTATCCTATACTATCCTCTAACTTATCCTATCCTCTATCCTATCCAATTACCTATCCTATCCTCTATCCTATCCTTTCCTCTATCCTATCCTATCCTCTATCCGATCCTCTATCGTATCCTCTATCCTATCCTCTATCCTATCCTATCCGATCCTCTATCCGATCTCGCTATCCTATCCTATCCTCTATCATATCATATCCTCTATCCTATCCCATCCTCTATCCTATCCTATCCTCTATCCTATCCTACCCTCTATCCTATCCTATCCTCTTTCCTATCCTATCTTCTATCCTATCCTATCCTCTACCCTATTATATCCTCTATCCTATCCTATCCTCTACCTTATCCTATACTCTATCCTATCCAATTACCTATCCTATCCTCTATCCTATCCTCTATCCTATCCTATCCTCTAACCTATCCTATCCTCTATCCTATCCTATCCTCTATCCTATCCTATCCTCTATCCTATCCTCTCCTCTATCCTATCCTCTATCGTACTCTATCCTCTATCCTATCCTATCCTCTATCCTATCCTCTCCTCTATCCTATCCTCTATCGTACTCTATCCTCTATCCTATCCTCTATCCTATCCTATCCTCAATCCTATCCTATCCTCTAACCTATCCTATCCTCTATCCTATCCTATCCTCTATCCTATCCTATCCTCTATCCTATCCTCTCCTCTATCCTATCCTCTATCGTACTCTATCCTCTATCCTATCCTATCCTCTATCCTATCCTCTAGTCTATCCTATCCTCTATCGTACTCTATCCTCTATCCTATCCTCTATCCTATCCTATCCTCAAACCTATCCTATCCTCTATCCTATCCTATCCTCTATCCTATCCTATCCTCTATCCTATCCTATCCTCTATCCTATCCTCTATCCTATCCTATCCTCTATCCTATCCTATCCTCTATCCTATCCTATC
Organism: Halictus rubicundus; assembly: GCF_050948215.1. Classification (NCBI taxonomy): domain Eukaryota; kingdom Metazoa; phylum Arthropoda; class Insecta; order Hymenoptera; family Halictidae; genus Halictus; species Halictus rubicundus. The sequence continues at coordinate 172,197 of NW_027488905.1, forward strand.
CTCTATCCTATCCTATCCTCTATCCTATCCTATCCTCTATCCTATCCTATCCTCTATCCTATCCTATCCTCTATCCTATCCTATCCTCTATCCTATCCTATCCTCTATCCTATCCTATCCTCTATCCTATCCTATCCTCTATCCTATCCTATCCTCTATCCTATCCTCTTTCCTATCCTATCCTCTATCTAATCCTATCCTCTATCCTATCCTATCCTCTATCCTATCCTATCCTCTACCCCATCCTATCCTCTATCCTTTCCTATCCTCTATCCTATCCTATCCCCTATCCTATCCTCTATCCTATCCTATCCTGTATCCTATCCTATTCTCTATCCTATCCTATCATCTGTCCTATCCTATCCTTTATCCTATCCTATCCTCTATCCCATCCTATCCTCTATCCTATACTATCCTCTACCTTATCCTATCCTCTATCCTATCCAATTACCTATCCTATCCTCTATCCTATCCTTTCCTCTATCCTATCCTATCCTCTATCCGATCCTCTATCCAATCCTATCCTTTATCCTATCCTATCCTCTATCCTACTCTATCCTCTATCCTATCCTATCCTCTATCCTATCCTATCCTCTATCCGATCCTCTATCCTATCCTATCCTCTATCCGATCCTCTATCCTATCCTATCCTCTCTCATATCCTATCCTGTATCCTATCCCATCCTCTATCCTATCCTATCCTCTATCCTATCCTATCCTCTATCCTATCCTCTATCCTATCCTCTATCCTATCCTACCCTCTATCCTATCCTATCCTCTACCTTATCCTATACTCTATCCTATCCAATTACCTATCCTATCCTCTATCCTATCCTCTATCCTATCCTATCCTATCCTCTAACCTATCCTATCCTCTATCCTATCCTATCCTCTATCCTATCCTATCCTTTATCCTATCCTATCCTCTATCCTATCCTATCCTCTATTCTATACTATCCTCTACCTTATCCTATCCTCTATCCTATCCAATTACCTATCCTATCCTCTATCCTATTCTATCCTCTATCCTATCCTATCCTCTATCCTATCCTCTCCTCTATCCTATCCTCTATCCTACTCTATCCTCTATCCTATCCAATTACCTATCCTATCCTCTATCCTATCCTATCCTCTATCCTATCCTCTTTCCTATCCTATCCTCTATCCTATCCTAACCTCTATCCTATCCTATCCTCTATCCTATCCTATCCTCTACCCCATCCTATCCTCTATCCTTTCCTATCCTCTATCCTATCCTATCCTCTATCCTATCCTCTATCCTATCCTATCCTGTATCCTATCCTATTCTCTATCCTATCCTATCATCTGTCCTATCCTATCCTTTATCCTATCCTATCCTCTATCCCATCCTATCCTCTATCCTATACTATCCTCTACCTTATCCTATCCTCTATCCTATCCAATTACCTATCCTATCCTCTATCCTATCCTTTCCTCTATCCTATCCTATCCTCTATCCGATCCTATATCCTATCCTCTATCCTATCCTCTATCCTATCCTCTATCCTATCCTATCCTCTATCCTATCCTATCCTCTATCCTATCCTATCCTCTATCCTATCCTATCCTCTATCCCATCCTATCCTCTATCCTTTCCTATCCTCTATCCTATCCTATCCTCTATCCTATCCTATCCTCTATCCTATCCTATTCTCTATCCTATCCTATCATCTATCCTATTCTATCCTCTATCCTATCCTATCCTCTATACTATCCTATCCTTTATCCTATCCTATCCTCTATCCTATCCTATCCTCTATCCTATCCTATCCTCAATCCTATCCTATCCTCTAACCTATCCTATCCTCTATCCTATCCTATCCTCTATCCTATCCTATCCTCTATCCTATCCTCTCCTCTATCCTATCCTCTATCGTACTCTATCCTCTATCCTATCCTATCCTCTATCCTATCCTCTCCTCTATCCTATCCTCTATCGTACTCTATCCTCTATCCTATCCTCTATCCTATCCTATCCTCAATCCTATCCTATCCTGTATCCTATCCTATCCTCTATCCTATCCTATCCTCTATCCTATCCTCTATCCTATCCTATCCTCTATCCTATCCTATCCTCTATCCTATCCTATCCTCTATCCTATCCTATCCTCTATCCTATCCTATCCTCTATCCTATCCTATCCTCTATCCTATCCTATCCTCTATCCTATCCTATCCTCTATCCTATCCTATCCTCTATCCTATCCTATCCTCTATCCTATCCTATCCTCTATCCTATCCTCTTTCCTATCCTATCCTCTATCTAATCCTATCCTCTATCCTATCCTATCCTCTATCCTATCCTATCCTCTACCCCATCCTATCCTCTATCCTTTCCTATCCTCTATCCTATCCTATCCTCTATCCTATCCTCTATCCTATCCTATCCTCTATCCTATCCTCTATCCTATCCTATCCTGTATCCTATCCTATTCTCTATCCTATCCTATCATCTGTCCTATCCTATCCTTTATCCTATCCTATCCTCTATCCCATCCTATCCTCTATCCTATACTATCCTCTACCTTATCCTATCCTCTATCCTATCCAATTACCTATCCTATCCTCTATCCTATCCTTTCCTCTATCCTATCCTATCCTCTATCCGATCCTCTATCCAATCCTATCCTTTATCCTATCCTATCCTCTATCCTACTCTATCCTCTATCCTATCCTATCCTCTATCCTATCCTATCCTCTATCCGATCCTCTATCCTATCCTATCCTCTATCCGATCCTCTATCCTATCCTATCCTCTCTCATATCCTATCCTGTATCCTATCCCATCCTCTATCCTATCCTATCCTCTATCCTATCCTATCCTCTATCCTATCCTCTATCCTATCCTACCCTCTATCCTATCCTATCCTCTACCTTATCCTATACTCTATCCTATCCAATTACCTATCCTATCCTCTATCCTATCCTCTATCCTATCCTATCCTATCCTCTAACCTATCCTATCCTCTATCCTATCCTATCCTCTATCCTATCCTATCCTTTATCCTATCCTATCCTCTATCCTATCCTATCGTCTATCCTATACTATCCTCTACCTTATCCTATCCTCTATCCTATCCAATTACCTATCCTATCCTCTATCCTATTCTATCCTCTATCCTATCCTATCCTCTATCCTATCCTCTCCTCTATCCTATCCTCTATCCTACTCTATCCTCTATCCTATCCAATTACCTATCCTATCCTCTATCCTATCCTATCCTCTATCCTATCCTCTTTCCTATCCTATCCTCTATCCTATCCTATCCTCTATCCTATCCTATCCTCTATCCTATCCTATCCTCTACCCCATCCTATCCTCTATCCTTTCCTATCCTCTATCCTATCCTATCCTCTATCCTATCCTTTATCCTATCCTATCCTGTATCCTATCCTATTCTCTATCCTATCCTATCATCTGTCCTATCCTATCCTTTATCCTATCCTATCCTCTATCCCATCCTATCCTCTATCCTATACTATCCTCTACCTTATCCTATCCTCTATCCTATCCAATTACCTATCCTATCCTCTATCCTATCCTTTCCTCTATCCTATCCTATCCTCTATCCGATCCTATATCCTATCCTCTATCCTATCCTCTATCCTATCCTCTATCCTATCCTATCCTCTATCCTATCCTATCCTCTATCCTATCCTATCCTCTATCCTATCCTATCCTCTATCCCATCCTATCCTCTATCCTTTCCTATCCTCTATCCTATCCTATCCTCTATCCTATCCTATCCTCTATCCTATCCTATTCTCTATCCTATCCTATCATCTATCCTATTTTATCCTCTATCCTATCCTATCCTCTATACTATCCTATCCTTTATCCTATCCTATCCTCTATCCTATCCTATCCTCTATCCTATAGTATCCTCTAACTTATCCTATCCTCTATCCTATCCAATTACCTATCCTATCCTCTATCCTATCCTTTCCTCTATCCTATCCTATCCTCTATCCGATCCTCTACCCTATCCTCTATCCTATCCTCTATCCTATCCTATCCGATTCTCTATCCTATCCTCTATCCTATACTATCATCTACCTTATCCTATCCTCTATCCTATCCAATTACCTATCCTATCCTCGATCCTATCCTATCCTCCATCCTATCCTATCCTCTATCAGATCCTCTATCCTATACTAGCCTCTACCTTATCCTCTCCCCTATCCTATCCAATTACCTATCCGATCCTCTATCCTATCCTATCCTCTATCAGATCCTCTATCCTATCCTATCATCTATCCTATCCTCTATCGTATCCTATCCTATCCTCGTTCCTGTCCTATCCTCTATCCTATCCTATCCTCTATCCTATCCTCTATACCATCCTCTATCCTATCCTATCCTCTATCCGATCCTGTATCCTATCCTATCCTCTATAATATCGTTTACTCTATCATATCCTATCCTCTATCCTATAATATCATCTATCCTATCCTATCCTCTATCCTATCCTCAACTCTATCCTATCCTATCCTCTATCCTATCCTATCCTCTATCCTATCCTCTATCCTATCCTGTCCTATCCTCTATCCTATCCTATCCTATCCTCTATCCTATCCTATCCTGTATCCTATCCTATCCTCTATTCTATCCTATCCTCTATCCTATACTATCCTCTATCCTATCCTGTCCTCTATCCTATCCTATCCTCTATCCGATCCTCTATCCAATCCTATCCTTTATCCAATCCTATCCTCTATCCTACTCTATCCTCTATCCTATCCTATCCTCTATCCTATCCTATCCTCTGTCCGACCCTCTATCCTATCCTATCCTCTATCCTATCCTATCCTTTTTCCTATCCTATCCTCTATCCTATCCTATCCTCTATCCTATACTATCCTCTACCTTATCCTATCCTCTATCCTATCCTATCCTATCCTCTATCCTATCCTATCCGTTATCCTATCCTATCCTCTATTCTATCCTATCCTCTATCCTATACTATCCTCTATCCTATCCTATCCTCTATCCTATCTATCCTCTATCCTATCCTATCCTCTATCCTATCCTATCCTCTATCCTATCCTCTATCCTATCCTGTATCCTATCCTATCCTCTATCCTATCCTATCCTCTATCCTATCCTATCCTCTATCCTATCCTATCCTCTATCCTATCCTCTCCTCTATCCTATCCTATCCTCTATCCTATCCTCTATCCTATCCTATCCTCTATCCTATCCTATCCTATCCTCTATCCTATCCTATCCTATCCTCTATCCTATCCTATCCTGTATCCTATCCTATCCTCTATCCTATCCTATCCTCTATCCTATCCTATCCTCTATCGTATCCTATCCTATCCTCTATCATATCCTATCCTCTATCCTAAACGCTCCTCAATCCTATTCTATCCTCTATCCTATCCTATCCTCTATCCTATCCTATCCTATCCTCTATCCTATCCTATCCTCTATCCTATCCTATCCTCTATCCTATCCTCTCCTCTATCCTATCCTATCCTCTATCCTATCCTATACTCTATCCTCTATCCTATCCTACCCTCTTTCCTATCCTATCCTTTATCCTATCCTTTCCTCTATTCTATCCTATTCTCTATCCTATACTATCCTCTATCCTATCCTATCCTCTATTCTATCCTCTATACCATCCTCTATCCTATCCTATCCTCTATCCGATCCTCTATCCTATCCTATCCTCTATCCTATCCAATTACCTATCCTATCCTCGATCCTATCCTATCCTTCATCCTATCCTATCCTCTATCAGATCCTCTATCCTATACTAGTCTCTACCTTATCCTCTCCCCTATCCTATCCAATTACCTATCCGATCCTCTATCCTATTCTATCCTCTATCCTATCCTATCCTCTATACTATCCTATCCTTTATCCTATCCTATCCTCTATCCTATCCTATCCTCTATCCTATCCTATCCTCAATCCTATCCTATCCTCTAACCTATCCTATCCTCTATCCTATCCTATCCTCTATCCTATCCTATCATCTATCCTATTCTATCCTCTATCCTATCCTCTCCTCTATCCTATCCTCTATCGTACTCTATCCTCTATCCTATCCTATCCTCTATCCTATCCTCTCCTCTATCCTATCCTCTATCGTACTCTATCCTCTATCCTATCCTCTATCCTATCCTATCCTCAATCCTATCCTATCCTGTATCCTATCCTATCCTCTATCCTATCCTATCCTCTATCCTATCCTATCCTCTATCCTATCCTCTATCCTATCCTATCCTCTATCCTATCCTCTCCTCTATCCTATCCTCTATCGTACTCTATCCTCTATCCTATCCTCTATCCTGTCCTATCCTCAAACCTATCCTATCCTCTACCTTATCCTATACTCTATCCTATCCAATTACCTATCCTATCCTCTATCCTATCCTCTATCCTATCCTATCCTCTAACCTATCCTATCCTCTATCCTATCCTATCCTCTATCCTATCCTATCCTCTATCCTATCCTCTCCTCTATCCTATCCTCTATCGTACTCTATCCTCTATCCTATCCTATCCTCTATCCTATCCTCTCCTCTATCCTATCCTCTATCGTACTCTATCCTCTATCCTATCCTCTATCCTGTCCTATCCTCAAACCTATCCTATCCTCTATCCTATCCTATCCTCTATCCTATCCTATCCTCTATCCTATCCTATCCTCTATCCTATCCTCTATCCTATCCTATCCTCTATCCTATCCTATCCTCTATCCTATCCTATCCTCTATCCTATCCTATCCTCTATCCTATCCTATCCTCTATCCTATCCTATCCTCTATCCTATCCTATCCTCTATCCTATCCTATCCTCTATCCTATCCTATCCTCTATCCTATCCTCTTTCCTATCCTATCCTCTATCTAATCCTATCCTCTCTCCTATCCTATCCTCTATCCTATCCTATCCTCTACCCCATCCTATCCTCTATCCTTTCCTATCCTCTATCCTATCCTATCCCCTATCCTATCCTCTATCCTATCCTATCCTGTATCCTATCCTATTCTCTATCCTATCCTATCATCTGTCCTATCCTATCCTTTATCCTATCCTATCCTCTATCCCATCCTATCCTCTATCCTATACTATCCTCTACCTTATCCTATCCTCTATCCTATCCAATTACCTATCCTATCCTCTATCCTATCCTTTCCTCTATCCTATCCTATCCTCTATCCGATCCTCTATCCAATCCTATCCTTTATCCTATCCTATCCTCTATCCTACTCTATCCTCTATCCTATCCTATCCTCTATCCTATCCTATCCTCTATCCGATCCTCTATCCTATCCTATCCTCTATCCGATCCTCTATCCTATCCTATCCTCTCTCATATCCTATCCTGTATCCTATCCCATCCTCTATCCTATCCTATCCTCTATCCTATCCTATCCTCTATCCTATCCTCTATCCTATCCTACCCTCTATCCTATCCTATCCTCTACCTTATCCTATACTCTATCCTATCCAATTACCTATCCTATCCTCTATCCTATCCTCTATCCTATCCTATCCTATCCTCTAACCTATCCTATCCTCTATCCTATCCTATCCTCTATCCTATCCTATCCTTTATCCTATCCTATCCTCTATCCTATCCTATCCTCTATCCTATACTATCCTCTACCTTATCCTATCCTCTATCCTATCCAATTACCTATCCTATCCTCTATCCTATTCTATCCTCTATCCTATCCTATCCTCTATCCTATCCTCTCCTCTATCCTATCCTCTATCCTACTCTATCCTCTATCCTATCCAATTACCTATCCTATCCTCTATCCTATCCTATCCTCTATCCTATCCTCTTTCCTATCCTATCCTCTATCCTATCCTATCCTCTATCCTATCCTATCCTCTATCCTATCCTATCCTCTATCCTATCCTATCCTCTATCCTATCCTATCCTCTATCCTATCCTATCCTCTATCCTATCCTATCCTCTATCCTATCCTATCCTCTATCCTATCCTATCCTCTATCCTATCCTCTTTCCTATCCTATCCTCTATCTAATCCTATCCTCTATCCTATCCTATCCTCTATCCTATCCTATCCTCTACCCCATCCTATCCTCTATCCTTTCCTATCCTCTATCCTATCCTATCCCCTATCCTATCCTCTATCCTATCCTATCCTGTATCCTATCCTATTCTCTATCCTATCCTATCATCTGTCCTATCCTATCCTTTATCCTATCCTATCCTCTATCCCATCCTATCCTCTATCCTATACTATCCTCTACCTTATCCTATCCTCTATCCTATCCAATTACCTATCCTATCCTCTATCCTATCCTTTCCTCTATCCTATCCTATCCTCTATCCGATCCTCTATCCAATCCTATCCTTTATCCTATCCTATCCTCTATCCTACTCTATCCTCTATCCTATCCTATCCTCTATCCGATCCTCTATCCTATCCTATCCTCTATCCGATCCTCTATCCTATCCTATCCTCTCTCATATCCTATCCTGTATCCTATCCCATCCTCTATCCTATCCTATCCTCTATCCTATCCTATCCTCTATCCTATCCTCTATCCTATCCTACCCTCTATCCTATCCTATCCTCTACCTTATCCTATACTCTATCCTATCCAATTACCTATCCTATCCTCTATCCTATCCTCTATCCTATCCTATCCTATCCTCTAACCTATCCTATCCTCTATCCTATCCTATCCTCTATCCTATCCTATCCTTTATCCTATCCTATCCTCTATCCTATCCTATCCTCTATCCTATACTATCCTCTACCTTATCCTATCCTCTATCCTATCCAATTACCTATCCTATCCTCTATCCTATTCTATCCTCTATCCTATCCTATCCTCTATCCTATCCTCTCCTCTATCCTATCCTCTATCCTACTCTATCCTCTATCCTATCCAATTACCTATCCTATCCTCTATCCTATCCTATCCTCTATCCTATCCTCTTTCCTATCCTATCCTCTATCCTATCCTAACCTCTATCCTATCCTATCCTCTATCCTATCCTATCCTCTACCCCATCCTATCCTCTATCCTTTCCTATCCTCTATCCTATCCTATCCTCTATCCTATCCTCTATCCTATCCTATCCTGTATCCTATCCTATTCTCTATCCTATCCTATCATCTGTCCTATCCTATCCTTTATCCTATCCTATCCTCTATCCCATCCTATCCTCTATCCTATACTATCCTCTACCTTATCCTATCCTCTATCCTATCCAATTACCTATCCTATCCTCTATCCTATCCTTTCCTCTATCCTATCCTATCCTCTATCCGATCCTATATCCTATCCTCTATCCTATCCTCTATCCTATCCTCTATCCTATCCTATCCTCTATCCTATCCTATCCTCTATCCTATCCTATCCTCTATCCTATCCTATCCTCTATCCCATCCTATCCTCTATCCTTTCCTATCCTCTATCCTATCCTATCCTCTATCCTATCCTATCCTCTATCCTATCCTATTCTCTATCCTATCCTATCATCTATCCTATTCTATCCTCTATCCTATCCTATCCTCTATACTATCCTATCCTTTATCCTATCCTATCCTCTATCCTATCCTATCCTCTATCCTATCCTATCCTCAATCCTATCCTATCCTCTAACCTATCCTATCCTCTATCCTATCCTATCCTCTATCCTATCCTATCATCTATCCTATTCTATCCTCTATCCTATCCTCTCCTCTATCCTATCCTCTATCGTACTCTATCCTCTATCCTATCCTATCCTCTATCCTATCCTCTCCTCTATCCTATCCTCTATCGTACTCTATCCTCTATCCTATCCTCTATCCTATCCTATCCTCAATCCTATCCTATCCTGTATCCTATCCTATCCTCTATCCTATCCTATCCTCTATCCTATCCTCTATCCTATCCTATCCTCTATCCTATCCTATCCTCTATCCTATCCTATCCTCTATCCTATCCTCTATCCTATCCTATCCTATCCTCTAACCTATCCTATCCTCTATCCTATCCTATCCTCTATCCTATCCTATCCTTTATCCTATCCTATCCTCTATCCTATCCTATCCTCTATCCTATCCTATCCTCTACCCCATCCTATCCTCTATCCTTTCCTATCCTCTATCCTATCCTATCCCCTATCCTATCCTCTATCCTATCCTATCCTGTATCCTATCCTATTCTCTATCCTATCCTATCATCTGTCCTATCCTATCCTTTATCCTATCCTATCCTCTATCCCATCCTATCCTCTATCCTATACTATCCTCTACCTTATCCTATCCTCTATCCTATCCAATTACCTATCCTATCCTCTATCCTATCCTTTCCTCTATCCTATCCTATCCTCTATCCGATCCTCTATCCAATCCTATCCTTTATCCTATCCTATCCTCTATCCTACTCTATCCTCTATCCTATCCTATCCTCTATCCGATCCTCTATCCTATCCTATCCTCTATCCGATCCTCTATCCTATCCTATCCTCTCTCATATCCTATCCTGTATCCTATCCCATCCTCTATCCTATCCTATCCTCTATCCTATCCTATCCTCTATCCTATCCTCTATCCTATCCTACCCTCTATCCTATCCTATCCTCTACCTTATCCTATACTCTATCCTATCCAATTACCTATCCTATCCTCTATCCTATCCTCTATCCTATCCTATCCTATCCTCTAACCTATCCTATCCTCTATCCTATCCTATCCTCTATCCTATCCTATCCTTTATCCTATCCTATCCTCTATCCTATCCTATCCTCTATCCTATACTATCCTCTACCTTATCCTATCCTCTATCCTATCCAATTACCTATCCTATCCTCTATCCTATTCTATCCTCTATCCTATCCTATCCTCTATCCTATCCTCTCCTCTATCCTATCCTCTATCCTACTCTATCCTCTATCCTATCCAATTACCTATCCTATCCTCTATCCTATCCTATCCTCTATCCTATCCTCTTTCCTATCCTATCCTCTATCCTATCCTAACCTCTATCCTATCCTATCCTCTATCCTATCCTATCCTCTACCCCATCCTATCCTCTATCCTTTCCTATCCTCTATCCTATCCTATCCTCTATCCTATCCTCTATCCTATCCTATCCTGTATCCTATCCTATTCTCTATCCTATCCTATCATCTGTCCTATCCTATCCTTTATCCTATCCTATCCTCTATCCCATCCTATCCTCTATCCTATACTATCCTCTACCTTATCCTATCCTCTATCCTATCCAATTACCTATCCTATCCTCTATCCTATCCTTTCCTCTATCCTATCCTATCCTCTATCCGATCCTATATCCTATCCTCTATCCTATCCTCTATCCTATCCTCTATCCTATCCTATCCTCTATCCTATCCTATCCTCTATCCTATCCTATCCTCTATCCTATCCTATCCTCTATCCCATCCTATCCTCTATCCTTTCCTATCCTCTATCCTATCCTATCCTCTATCCTATCCTATCCTCTATCCTATCCTATTCTCTATCCTATCCTATCATCTATCCTATTCTATCCTCTATCCTATCCTATCCTCTATACTATCCTATCCTTTATCCTATCCTATCCTCTATCCTATCCTATCCTCTATCCTATCCTATCCTCAATCCTATCCTATCCTCTAACCTATCCTATCCTCTATCCTATCCTATCCTCTATCCTATCCTATCATCTATCCTATTCTATCCTCTATCCTATCCTCTCCTCTATCCTATCCTCTATCGTACTCTATCCTCTATCCTATCCTATCCTCTATCCTATCCTCTCCTCTATCCTATCCTCTATCGTACTCTATCCTCTATCCTATCCTCTATCCTATCCTATCCTCAATCCTATCCTATCCTGTATCCTATCCTATCCTCTATCCTATCCTATCCTCTATCCTATCCTCTATCCTATCCTATCCTCTATCCTATCCTATCCTCTATCCTATCCTATCCTCTATCCTATCCTATCCTCTATCCTATCCTATCCTCTATCCTATCCTATCCTCTATCCTATCCTATCCTCTATCCTATCCTATCCTCTATCCTATCCTATCCTCTATCCTATCCTATCCTCTATCCTATCCTCTTTCCTATCCTATCCTCTATCTAATCCTATCCTCTATCCTATCCTATCCTCTATCCTATCCTATCCTCTACCCCATCCTATCCTCTATCCTTTCCTATCCTCTATCCTATCCTATCCTCTATCCTATCCTCTATCCTATCCTATCCTGTATCCTATCCTATTCTCTATCCTATCCTATCATCTGTCCTATCCTATCCTTTATCCTATCCTATCCTCTATCCCATCCTATCCTCTATCCTATACTATCCTCTACCTTATCCTATCCTCTATCCTATCCAATTACCTATCCTATCCTCTATCCTATCCTTTCCTCTATCCTATCCTATCCTCTATCCGATCCTCTATCCAATCCTATCCTTTATCCTATCCTATCCTCTATCCTACTCTATCCTCTATCCTATCCTATCCTCTATCCTATCCTATCCTCTATCCGATCCTCTATCCTATCCTATCCTCTATCCGATCCTCTATCCTATCCTATCCTCTCTCATATCCTATCCTGTATCCTATCCCATCCTCTATCCTATCCTATCCTCTATCCTATCCTATCCTCTATCCTATCCTATCCTCTATCCTATCCTCTATCCTATCCTACCCTCTATCCTATCCTATCCTCTACCTTATCCTATACTCTATCCTATCCAATTACCTATCCTATCCTCTATCCTATCCTCTATCCTATCCTATCCTATCCTCTAACCTATCCTATCCTCTATCCTATCCTATCCTCTATCCTATCCTATCCTTTATCCTATCCTATCCTCTATCCTATCCTATCCTCTATCCTATACTATCCTCTACCTTATCCTATCCTCTATCCTATCCAATTACCTATCCTATCCTCTATCCTATTCTATCCTCTATCCTATCCTATCCTCTATCCTATCCTCTCCTCTATCCTATCCTCTATCCTACTCTATCCTCTATCCTATCCAATTACCTATCCTATCCTCTATCCTATCCTATCCTCTATCCTATCCTCTTTCCTATCCTATCCTCTATCCTATCCTATCCTCTATCCTATCCTCTATCCTATCCTATCCTCTATCCTATCCTATCCTCTATCCTATCCTATCCTCTATCCTATCCTATCCTCTATCCCATCCTATCCTCTATCCTTTCCTATCCTCTATCCTATCCTATCCTCTATCCTATCCTATCCTCTATCCTATCCTATTCTCTATCCTATCCTATCATCTATCCTATTCTATCCTCTATCCTATCCTATCCTCTATACTATCCTATCCTTTATCCTATCCTATCCTCTATCCTATCCTATCCTCTATCCTATAGTATCCTCTAACTTATCCTATCCTCTATCCTATCCAATTACATGTCCTATCCTCTATCCTATCCTTTCCTCTATCCTATCCTATCCTCTATCCGATCCTCTACCCTATCCTCTATCCTATCCTCTATCCTATCCTATCCGATTCTCTATCCTATCCTCTATCCTATACTATCATCTACCTTTTCCTATCCTCTATCCTATCCAATTACCTATCCTATCCTCGATCCTATCCTATCCTCCATCCTATCCTATCCTCTATCAGATCCTCTATCCTATACTAGCCTCTACCTTATCCTCTCCCCTATCCTATCCAATTACCTATCCGATCCTCTATCCTATCCTATCCTCTATCAGATCCTCTATCCTATCCTATCATCTATCCTATCCTCTATCGTATCCTATCCTATCCTCGTTCCTGTCCTATCCTCTATCCTATCCTATCCTCTATCCTATCCTCTATACCATCCTCTATCCTATCCTATCCTCTATCCGATCCTGTATCCTATCCTATCCTCTATAATATCGTTTACTCTATCATATCCTATCCTCTATCCTATAATATCATCTATCCTATCCTATCCTCTATCCTATCCTCAACTCTATCCTATCCTATCCTCTATCCTATCCTATCCTCTATCCTATCCTCTATCCTATCCTTTCCTATCCTCTATCCTATCCTATCCTATCCTCTATCCTATCCTATCCTGTATCCTATCCTATCCTCTATTCTATCCTATCCTCTATCCTATACTATCCTCTATCCTATCCTGTCCTCTATCCTATCCTATCCTCTATCCGATCCTCTATCCAATCCTATCCTTTATCCAATCCTATCCTCTATCCTACTCTATCCTCTATCCTATCCTATCCTCTATCCTATCCTATCCTCTGTCCGACCCTCTACCCTATCCTATCCTCTATCCTATCCTATCCTTTTTCCTATCCTATCCTCTATCCTATCCTATCCTCTATCCTATCCTATCCTCTATCCTATCCTATCCTCTATCCTATCCTATCCTCTATCCTATCCTCTTTCCTATCCTATCCTCTATCTAATCCTATCCTCTATCCTATCCTATCCTCTATCCTATCCTATCCTCTACCCCATCCTATCCTCTATCCTTTCCTATCCTCTATCCTATCCTATCCTCTATCCTATCCTCTATCCTATCCTATCCTGTATCCTATCCTATTCTCTATCCTATCCTATCATCTGTCCTATCCTATCCTTTATCCTATCCTATCCTCTATCCCATCCTATCCTCTATCCTATACTATCCTCTACCTTATCCTATCCTCTATCCTATCCAATTACCTATCCTATCCTCTATCCTATCCTTTCCTCTATCCTATCCTATCCTCTATCCGATCCTCTATCCAATCCTATCCTTTATCCTATCCTATCCTCTATCCTACTCTATCCTCTATCCTATCCTATCCTCTATCCTATCCTATCCTCTATCCGATCCTCTATCCTATCCTATCCTCTATCCGATCCTCTATCCTATCCTATCCTCTCTCATATCCTATCCTGTATCCTATCCCATCCTCTATCCTATCCTATCCTCTATCCTATCCTATCCTCTATCCTATCCTATCCTCTATCCTATCCTCTATCCTATCCTACCCTCTATCCTATCCTATCCTCTACCTTATCCTATACTCTATCCTATCCAATTACCTATCCTATCCTCTATCCTATCCTCTATCCTATCCTATCCTATCCTCTAACCTATCCTATCCTCTATCCTATCCTATCCTCTATCCTATCCTATCCTTTATCCTATCCTATCCTCTATCCTATCCTATCCTCTATCCTATACTATCCTCTACCTTATCCTATCCTCTATCCTATCCAATTACCTATCCTATCCTCTATCCTATTCTATCCTCTATCCTATCCTATCCTCTATCCTATCCTCTCCTCTATCCTATCCTCTATCCTACTCTATCCTCTATCCTATCCAATTACCTATCCTATCCTCTATCCTATCCTATCCTCTATCCTATCCTCTTTCCTATCCTATCCTCTATCCTATCCTATCCTCTATCCTATCCTCTATCCTATCCTATCCTCTATCCTATCCTATCCTCTATCCTATCCTATCCTCTATCCTATCCTATCCTCTATCCCATCCTATCCTCTATCCTTTCCTATCCTCTATCCTATCCTATCCTCTATCCTATCCTATCCTCTATCCTATCCTATTCTCTATCCTATCCTATCATCTATCCTATTCTATCCTCTATCCTATCCTATCCTCTATACTATCCTATCCTTTATCCTATCCTATCCTCTATCCTATCCTATCCTCTATCCTATAGTATCCTCTAACTTATCCTATCCTCTATCCTATCCAATTACATGTCCTATCCTCTATCCTATCCTTTCCTCTATCCTATCCTATCCTCTATCCGATCCTCTACCCTATCCTCTATCCTATCCTCTATCCTATCCTATCCGATTCTCTATCCTATCCTCTATCCTATACTATCATCTACCTTTTCCTATCCTCTATCCTATCCAATTACCTATCCTATCCTCGATCCTATCCTATCCTCCATCCTATCCTATCCTCTATCAGATCCTCTATCCTATACTAGCCTCTACCTTATCCTCTCCCCTATCCTATCCAATTACCTATCCGATCCTCTATCCTATCCTATCCTCTATCAGATCCTCTATCCTATCCTATAATCTATCCTATCCTCTATCGTATCCTATCCTATCCTCGTTCCTGTCCTATCCTCTATCCTATCCTATCCTCTATCCTATCCTCTATACCATCCTCTATCCTATCCTATCCTCTATCCGATCCTGTATCCTATCCTATCCTCTATAATATCGTTTACTCTATCATATCCTATCCTCTATCCTATAATATCATCTATCCTATCCTATCCTCTATCCTATCCTCAACTCTATCCTATCCTATCCTCTATCCTATCCTATCCTCTATCCTATCCTCTATCCTATCCTTTCCTATCCTCTATCCTATCCTATCCTATCCTCTATCCTATCCTATCCTGTATCCTATCCTATCCTCTATTCTATCCTATCCTCTATCCTATACTATCCTCTATCCTATCCTGTCCTCTATCCTATCCTATCCTCTATCCGATCCTCTATCCAATCCTATCCTTTATCCAATCCTATCCTCTATCCTACTCTATCCTCTATCCTATCCTATCCTCTATCCTATCCTATCCTCTGTCCGACCCTCTACCCTATCCTATCCTCTATCCTATCCTATCCTTTTTCCTATCCTATCCTCTATCCTATCCTATCCTCTATCCTATACTATCCTCTACCTTATCCTATCCTCTATCCTATCCTATCCTATCCTCTATCCTATCCTATCCGTTATCCTATCCTATCCTCTATTCTATCCTATCCTCTATCCTATACTATCCTCTATCCTATCCTATCCTCTATCCTATCTATCCTCTATCCTATCCTATCCTCTATCCTATCCTATCCTCTATCCTATCCTCTATCCTATCCTGTATCCTATCCTATCCTCTATCCTATCCTATCCTCTATCCTATCCTATCCTCTATCGTATCCTATTCTATCCTCTATCCTATCCTATCCTCTATCCTATCCTATCCTATCCTCTATCCTATCCTATCCTCTATCCTATCCTATCCTCTATCCTATCCTCTCCTCTATCCTATCCTATCCTCTATCCTATCCTCTATCCTATCCTATCCTCTATCCTATCCTATCCTATCCTCTATCCTATCCTATCCTATCCTCTATCCTATCCTATCCTGTATCCTATCCTATCCTCTATCCTATCCTATCCTCTATCCTATCCTATCCTCTATCGTATCCTATCCTATCCTCTATCATATCCTATCCTCTATCCTAAACGCTCCTCAATCCTATTCTATCCTCTATCCTATCCTATCCTCTATCCTATCCTATCCTATCCTCTATCCTATCCTATCCTCTATCCTATCCTATCCTCTATCCTATCCTCTCCTCTATCCTATCCTATCCTCTATCCTATCCTATACTCTATCCTCTATCCTATCCTACCCTCTTTCCTATCCTATCATCTATCCTATCCTATATTCTATCCTATCCTTTCCTCTATCCTATCCTATCCTCTATCCTATCCTATCCTCTATCCGATCCTCTATCCTATCCTATCCTCTATCCTATCCTATCCTCTATCCTATCCTATCCTATCCTATCCTATCCTATCCTCTATCCTATCCTATCCTATCCTCTATCCTATCCTATCCTCTATCCTATCCTATCCTCTATCCTATCCTATCCTCTATCCGATCCTCTATCCTATCCTATCCTCTATCCGATCCTCTATCCTATCCTATCCTCTCTCATATCCTCTTTCCTATCCTATCCTCTATCTAATCCTATCCTCTCTCCTATCCTATCCTCTATCCTATCCTATCCTCTACCCCATCCTATCCTCTATCCTATCCTATTATCTACCTTATCCTATACTCTATCCTATCCAATTACCTATCCTATCCTCTATCCTATCCTCTATCCTATCCTATCCTATCCTCTAACCTATCCTATCCTCTATCCTATCCTATCCTCTATCCTACTCTATCCTCTATCCTATCCTATCCTCTATCCTATCCTATCCTCTGTCCGACCCTCTATCATATCCTATCCTCTATCCTATCCTATCCTTTATCCTATCCTATCCTCTATCCTATCCTATCCTCTATCCTATACTATCCTCTACCTTATCCTATCCTCTATCCTATCCAATTACCTATCCTATCCTCTATCCTATCCTTTCCTCTATCCTATCCTATCCTCTATCCGATCCTCTATCCTATCCTCTATCCTATCCTATCCTCTATCCTATCCTATCCTCTATCCTATCCTATCCTCTATCCTATCCTATCCTATCCTCTATCCTATCCTATCCTATCCTCTATCCTATCCTATCCTCTATCCTATCCTATCCTCTATCCTATCCTATCCTCAATCCTATCCTATCCTCTATCGTATCCTATCCTATCCTCTATCATATCCTATCCTCTATCCTATCCTATACTCTATCCTCTATCCTATCCTACCCTCTTTCCTATCCTATCATCTATCCTATCCTATCTTCTATCCTATCCTTTCCTCTATCCTATCCTATCCTCTATCCTATCCTATCCTCTATCCGATCCTCTATCCTATCCTATCCTCTATCCTATCCTCTATCCTATCCTATCCTATCCTCTATCCTATCCTATCCTATCCTCTATCCTATCCTATCCTCTATCCTATCCTCTATACCATCCTCTATCCTATCCTATCCTCTATCCGATCCTCTATCCTATCCTATCCTCTAGAATATCGTTTACTCTATCATAGCCTATCCTCTATCCTGTAATATCATCTATCCTATTCTATCCTCTATACTATCTTATCCTCTATCCTATTCTATCCTCTATCCTATCCTCTCCTTTATCCTATCCTATCCTCTACTCTATCCTATCCTCTATCCTATACTATCCTCTATCCTATCCTATCCTCTATCCTATTCTATCCTCTATCCGATCCTCTATCCAATCCTATCCTTTATACTATCCTATCCTCTATCCTACTCTATCCTCTATCCTATCCTATCCTCTATCCTATCCTATCCTCTATCCTATCCTATCCTCTATCCGATCCTCTATCCTATCCTATCCTCTATCATATCATATCCTCTATCCTATCCCATCCTCTATCCTATCCTATCCTCTATCCTATCCTATCCTCTATCCTATCCTCTATCCTATCCTATCCTCTATCCTATCCTCTATCCTATCCTGTCCTCTATCCTATCCTCTCCTCTATCCTATCCTATCCTCTATCCTATCCTATCCTCTATCCTATCTTCTATCCTATCCTCTATCCTATCCTACCCTATCCTCTATCCTATCCTATCCTATCCTCTATCATATCCTATCCTCTATCCTATCCCATCCTCTATCCTATCCTTTCCTCTATCCTATCCTATCCTCTATCCTATCCTATCCTCTATCCGATCCTCTATCCAATCCTATCCTTTATCCTATCCTATCCTCTATCCTACTCTATCCTCTATCCTATCCTATCCTCTATCCTATCCTATCCTCTGTCCGATCCTCTATCCTATCCTATCCTCTATCCTATCCTATCCTTTATCCTATCCTATCCTCTATCCTATCCTATCCTCTATCCTATACTATCCTCTATCCTATCCTATCCTCTATCCTATCCTATCCTCTATGCTATCCTCTATCCTAACCTATCCTATCCTCTATCCTATCCTATCCTATCCTCTATCCTATCCTATCCTGTATCCTATCCTATCCTCTATTCTATCCTATCCTCTATCCTATACTATCCTCTATCCTATCCTATCCTCTATCCTATCCTATCCTCTATCCGATCCTCTATCCAATCCTATCCTTTATCCTATCCTATCCTCTATCCTACTCTATCCTCTATCCTATCCTATCCTCTATCCTATCCTATCCTCTGTCCGATCCTCTATCCTATCCTATCCTCTATCCTATCCTATCCTTTATCCTATCCTATCCTCTATCCTATCCTATCCTCTATCCTATACTATCCTCTACCTTATCCTATCCTCTATCCTATCCAATTGCCTATCCTATCCTCTATCCTATCCTTTCCTCTATCCTATCCTATTCTCTATCCGATCCTCTATCCTATCCTATCCTCTATAATATCGTTTACTCTATCATATCCTATCCTCTATCCTATAATATCATCTATCCTATTCTATCCTCTATACTATCCTATCCTCTATCCTATCCTATCCTCTATCCTATCCTCTCCTCTATCCTATCCTATCCTCTATCCTATCCTATAATCTATCCTCTATCCTATCCTACCCTCTTTCCTATCCTATCATCTATCCTATCCTATCTTCTATCCTATCGTTTCCTCTATCCTATCCTATCCTCTATCCTATCCTATCCTCTATCCGATCCTCTGTCCTATCCTATCCTCTATCCTATCCTCTATCCTATCCTATCCTATCCAATATCCTATCCTATCCTATCCTCTATCCTATCCTATCCTATCCTCTATCCTATCCTATCCTTTATCCTATCCTATCCTCTATTCTATCCTATCCTCTATCCTATACTATCCTCTATCCTATCCTATCCTCTATCCTATTCTATCCTCTATCCGATCCTCTATCCAATCCTATCCTTTATCCTATCCTATCCTCTATCCTACTCTATCCTCTATCCTATCCTATCCTCTATCCTATCCTATCCTCTATCCGATCCTCTATCCTATCCTATCCTCTATCCGATCCTCTATCCTATCCTATCCTCTATCCTATCCTATCCTCTATCCTATCCTATCCTTTATCCTATCCTGTCCTCTATCCTATCCTATCCTCTATCCTATACTATCCTCTACCTTATCCTATCCTCTATCCTATCCAATTACCTATCCTATCCTCTATCCTATCCTTTCCTCTATCCTATCCTATCCTCTATCCTACTCTATCCTCTATCCTATCCTATCCTCTATCCTATCCTATCCTCTATCCGATCCTCTATCCTATCCTATCCTCTATCCGATCCTCTATCCTATCCTATCCTCTATCCTATCCTATCCTCTATCCTATCCTATCCTTTATCCTATCCTGTCCTCTATCCTATCCTATCCTCTATCCTATACTATCCTCTACCTTATCCTATCCTCTATCCTATCCAATTACCTATCCTATCCTCTATCCTATCCTTTCCTCTATCCTATCCTATCCTCTATCCGATCCTCTATCCTATCCTCTATCCTATCCTATCCTGTATCCTATCCTATCCTATCCTCTACCTTATCCTATACTCTATCCTATCCTATCCTCTATCCTATCCTCTATCCTCTCCTATCCTCTATCCTATCCTATCCTCTATCCTATCCTATCCTCTATCCTATCCTATCCTCTATCCCATCCTATCCTCTATCCTTTCCTATCCTCTATCCTATCCTATCCTCTATCCTATCCTATCCTATCCTCTATCCTATCCTATCCTTTATCCTATCCTATCCTCTATTCTATCCTATCCTCTATCCTATACTATCCTCTATCCTATCCTATCCTCTATCCTATTCTATCCTCTATCCGATCCTCTATCCAATCCTATCCTTTATCCTATCCTATCCTCTATCCTACTCTATCCTCTATCCTATCCTATCCTCTATCCGATCCTCTATCCAATCCTATCCTTTATCCTATCCTATCCTCTATCCTACTCTATCCTCTATCCTATCCTATCCTCTATCCTATCCTATCCTCTGTCCGATCCTCTATCCTATCCTATCCTCTATCCTATCCTATCCTTTATCCTATCCTATCCTCTATCCTATCCTATCCTCTATCCTATACTATCCTCTACCTTATCCTATCCTCTATCCTATCCAATTGCCTATCCTATCCTCTATCCTATCCTTTCCTCTATCCTATCCTATTCTCTATCCGATCCTCTATCCTATCCTATCCTCTATAATATCGTTTACTCTATCATATCCTATCCTCTATCCTATAATATCATCTATCCTATTCTATCCTCTATACTATCCTATCCTCTATCCTATCCTATCCTCTATCCTATCCTCTCCTCTATCCTATCCTATCCTCTATCCTATCCTATAATCTATCCTCTATCCTATCCTACCCTCTTTCCTATCCTATCATCTATCCTATCCTATCTTCTATCCTATCGTTTCCTCTATCCTATCCTATCCTCTATCCTATCCTATCCTCTATCCGATCCTCTGTCCTATCCTATCCTCTATCCTATCCTCTATCCTATCCTATCCTATCCAATATCCTATCCTATCCTATCCTCTATCCTATCCTATCCTATCCTCTATCCTATCCTATCCTTTATCCTATCCTATCCTCTATTCTATCCTATCCTCTATCCTATACTATCCTCTATCCTATCCTATCCTCTATCCTATTCTATCCTCTATCCGATCCTCTATCCAATCCTATCCTTTATCCTATCCTATCCTCTATCCTACTCTATCCTCTATCCTATCCTATCCTCTATCCTATCCTATCCTCTATCCGATCCTCTATCCTATCCTATCCTCTATCCGATCCTCTATCCTATCCTATCCTCTATCCTATCCTATCCTCTATCCTATCCTATCCTTTATCCTATCCTGTCCTCTATCCTATCCTATCCTCTATCCTATACTATCCTCTACCTTATCCTATCCTCTATCCTATCCAATTACCTATCCTATCCTCTATCCTATCCTTTCCTCTATCCTATCCTATCCTCTATCCTACTCTATCCTCTATCCTATCCTATCCTCTATCCTATCCTATCCTCTATCCGATCCTCTATCCTATCCTATCCTCTATCCGATCCTCTATCCTATCCTATCCTCTATCCTATCCTATCCTCTATCCTATCCTATCCTTTATCCTATCCTGTCCTCTATCCTATCCTATCCTCTATCCTATACTATCCTCTACCTTATCCTATCCTCTATCCTATCCAATTACCTATCCTATCCTCTATCCTATCCTTTCCTCTATCCTATCCTATCCTCTATCCGATCCTCTATCCTATCCTCTATCCTATCCTATCCTGTATCCTATCCTATCCTATCCTCTACCTTATCCTATACTCTATCCTATCCTATCCTCTATCCTATCCTCTATCCTCTCCTATCCTCTATCCTATCCTATCCTCTATCCTATCCTATCCTCTATCCTATCCTATCCTCTATCCCATCCTATCCTCTATCCTTTCCTATCCTCTATCCTATCCTATCCTCTATCCTATCCTATCCTATCCTCTATCCTATCCTATCCTTTATCCTATCCTATCCTCTATTCTATCCTATCCTCTATCCTATACTATCCTCTATCCTATCCTATCCTCTATCCTATTCTATCCTCTATCCGATCCTCTATCCAATCCTATCCTTTATCCTATCCTATCCTCTATCCTACTCTATCCTCTATCCTATCCTATCCTCTATCCTATCCTATCCTCTATCCGATCCTCTATCCTATCCTATCCTCTATCCGATCCTCTATCCTATCCTATCCTCTATCCTATCCTATCCTCTATCCTATCCTATCCTTTATCCTATCCTGTCCTCTATCCTATCCTATCCTCTATCCTATACTATCCTCTACCTTATCCTATCCTCTATCCTATCCAATTACCTATCCTATCCTCTATCCTATCCTTTCCTCTATCCTATCCTATCCTCTATCCTACTCTATCCTCTATCCTATCCTATCCTCTATCCTATCCTATCCTCTATCCGATCCTCTATCCTATCCTATCCTCTATCCGATCCTCTATCCTATCCTATCCTCTATCCTATCCTATCCTCTATCCTATCCTATCCTTTATCCTATCCTGTCCTCTATCCTATCCTATCCTCTATCCTATACTATCCTCTACCTTATCCTATCCTCTATCCTATCCAATTACCTATCCTATCCTCTATCCTATCCTTTCCTCTATCCTATCCTATCCTCTATCCGATCCTCTATCCTATCCTCTATCCTATCCTATCCTGTATCCTATCCTATCCTATCCTCTACCTTATCCTATACTCTATCCTATCCTATCCTCTATCCTATCCTCTATCCTCTCCTATCCTCTATCCTATCCTATCCTCTATCCTATCCTATCCTCTATCCTATCCTATCCTCTATCCCATCCTATCCTCTATCCTTTCCTATCCTCTATCCTATCCTATCCTCTATCCTATCCTATCCTCTATCCTATCCTCTATCCTATCCTCTATCCTATCCTATCCTCTATCCTATCCTATTCTCTATCCTATTCTATCATCTATCCTATTCTATCCTCTATCCTATCCTATCCTCTATCCGATCCTCTATCCTATCCTATCCTCTATCCGATCCTCTATCCTATCCTATCCTCTATCCTATCCTATCCTCTATCCTATCCTATCCTTTATCCTATCCTGTCCTCTATCCTATCCTATCCTCTATCCTATACTATCCTCTACCTTATCCTATCCTCTATCCTATCCAATTACCTATCCTATCCTCTATCCTATCCTTTCCTCTATCCTATCCTATCCTCTATCCTACTCTATCCTCTATCCTATCCTATCCTCTATCCTATCCTATCCTCTATCCGATCCTCTATCCTATCCTATCCTCTATCCGATCCTCTATCCTATCCTATCCTCTATCCTATCCTATCCTCTATCCTATCCTATCCTTTATCCTATCCTGTCCTCTATCCTATCCTATCCTCTATCCTATACTATCCTCTACCTTATCCTATCCTCTATCCTATCCAATTACCTATCCTATCCTCTATCCTATCCTTTCCTCTATCCTATCCTATCCTCTATCCGATCCTCTATCCTATCCTCTATCCTATCCTATCCTGTATCCTATCCTATCCTATCCTCTACCTTATCCTATACTCTATCCTATCCTATCCTCTATCCTATCCTCTATCCTCTCCTATCCTCTATCCTATCCTATCCTCTATCCTATCCTATCCTCTATCCTATCCTATCCTCTATCCCATCCTATCCTCTATCCTTTCCTATCCTCTATCCTATCCTATCCTCTATCCTATCCTATCCTATCCTCTATCCTATCCTATCCTTTATCCTATCCTATCCTCTATTCTATCCTATCCTCTATCCTATACTATCCTCTATCCTATCCTATCCTCTATCCTATTCTATCCTCTATCCGATCCTCTATCCAATCCTATCCTTTATCCTATCCTATCCTCTATCCTACTCTATCCTCTATCCTATCCTATCCTCTATCCTATCCTATCCTCTATCCGATCCTCTATCCTATCCTATCCTCTATCCGATCCTCTATCCTATCCTATCCTCTATCCTATCCTATCCTCTATCCTATCCTATCCTTTATCCTATCCTGTCCTCTATCCTATCCTATCCTCTATCCTATACTATCCTCTACCTTATCCTATCCTCTATCCTATCCAATTACCTATCCTATCCTCTATCCTATCCTTTCCTCTATCCTATCCTATCCTCTATCCTACTCTATCCTCTATCCTATCCTATCCTCTATCCTATCCTATCCTCTATCCGATCCTCTATCCTATCCTATCCTCTATCCGATCCTCTATCCTATCCTATCCTCTATCCTATCCTATCCTCTATCCTATCCTATCCTTTATCCTATCCTGTCCTCTATCCTATCCTATCCTCTATCCTATACTATCCTCTACCTTATCCTATCCTCTATCCTATCCAATTACCTATCCTATCCTCTATCCTATCCTTTCCTCTATCCTATCCTATCCTCTATCCGATCCTCTATCCTATCCTCTATCCTATCCTATCCTGTATCCTATCCTATCCTATCCTCTACCTTATCCTATACTCTATCCTATCCTATCCTCTATCCTATCCTCTATCCTCTCCTATCCTCTATCCTATCCTATCCTCTATCCTATCCTATCCTCTATCCTATCCTATCCTCTATCCCATCCTATCCTCTATCCTTTCCTATCCTCTATCCTATCCTATCCTCTATCCTATCCTATCCTCTATCCTATCCTCTATCCTATCCTCTATCCTATCCTATCCTCTATCCTATCCTATTCTCTATCCTATTCTATCATCTATCCTATTCTATCCTCTATCCTATCCTATCCTCTATCCTATCCTATCCTTTATCCTATCCTATCCTCTATCCTATCCTATCCTCTATCCTATACTATCCTCTAACTTATCCTATCCTCTATCCTATCCACTTACCTATCCTATCCTCTATCCTATCCTTTCCTCTATCCTATCCTATCCTCTATCCGATCCTCTATCGTATCCTCTATCCTATCCTCTATCCTATCCTATCCGATCCTCTATCCTATCCTCTATCCTATACTATCCTCTACCATATCCTATCCTCTATCCTATCCAATTACCTATCCTATCCTCGATCCTATCCTATCCTCCATCCTATCCTATCCTCTATCCTATACTATCCTCTAACTTATCCTATCCTCTATCCTATCCACTTACCTATCCTATCCTCTATCCTATCCTTTCCTCTATCCTATCCTATCCTCTATCCGATCCTCTATCGTATCCTCTATCCTTTCCTCTATCCTATCCTATCCGATCCTCTATCCTATCCTCTATCCTATACTATCCTCTACCATATCCTATCCTCTATCCTATCCAATTACCTATCCTATCCTCGATCCTATCCTATCCTCCATCCTATCCTATCCTCTATCAGATCCTCTATCCTATACTAGCCTCTACCTTATCCTCTCCCCTATCCTATCCAATAACCTATCCGATCCTCTATCCTATCCTCTATCCTATACTATCCTCTACCTTACCCTATCCTCTATCCTATCCAATTACCTATCCTATCCTCGATCCTATCCTATCCTCCATCCTATCCTATCCTCTATCAGATCCTCTATCCTATACTAGCCTCTACCTTATCCTCTCCCCTATCCTATCCAATTACCTACCCGATCCTCTATCCTATCCTATCCTCTATCCGATCGTATCCTCTATCCGATCCTCTATCCTATCCTATCCTCTATCATATCCTATCCTCTATCCTATCCCATCCTCTATCCTATCCTATCCTCTATCCTATCCTATCCTCTATCCTATCCTCTATCCTATCCTATCCTCTATCCTATCCTCTATCCTATCCTATCCTCTATCCTATCCTCTCCTCTATCCTATCCTATCCTCTATCCTATCCTCTATCCTATCCTCTATCCTATCCTATCCTATCCTCTATCCTATCCTATCCTATCCTCTATCATATCCTATCCTCTATCCTATCCCATCCTCTATCCTATCCTATCCTCTATCCTATCCTATCCTCTATCCTATCCTATCCTCTATCCGATCCTCTATCCAATCCTATCCTTTATCCTATCCTATCCTCTATCCTACTCTATCCTCTATCCTATCCTATCCTCTATCCTATCCTATCCTCTGTCCGATCCTCTATCCTATCCTATCCTCTATCCTATCCTATCCTCTATCCCATCCTATCCTCTATCCTATCCTATCCTCTATCCTATACTATCCTCTATCCTATCCTATCCTCTATCCTATCCTATCCTCTATGCTATCCTCTATCCTAACCTATCCTATCCTCTATCCTATCCTATCCTATCCTCTATCCTATCCTATCCTGTATCCTATCCTATCCTCTATTCTATCCTATCCTCTATCCTATACTATCCTCTATCCTATCCTATCCTCTGTCCGATCCTCTATCCTATCCTATCCTCTATCCTATCCTATCCTTTATCCTATCCTATCCTCTATCCTATCCTATCCTCTATCCTATACTATCCTCTACCTTATCCTATCCTCTATCCTATCCAATTGCCTATCCTATCCTCTATCCTATCCTCTATCCTATCCTATCCTCTATCCTATCCTATTCTCTATCCTATTCTATCATCTATCCTATTCTATCCTCTATCCTATCCTATCCTCTATCCTATCCTATCCTTTATCCTATCCTATCCTCTATCCTATCCTATCCTCTATCCTATACTATCCTCTAACTTATCCTATCCTCTATCCTATCCACTTACCTATCCTATCCTCTATCCTATCCTTTCCTCTATCCTATCCTATCCTCTATCCGATCCTCTATCGTATCCTCTATCCTATACTATCCTCTACCATATCCTATCCTCTATCCTATCCAATTACCTATCCTATCCTCGATCCTATCCTATCCTCCATCCTATCCTATCCTCTATCAGATCCTCTATCCTATACTAGCCTCTACCTTATCCTCTCCCCTATCCTATCCAATAACCTATCCGATCCTCTATCCTATCCTCTATCCTATACTATCCTCTACCTTATCCTATCCTCTATCCTATCCATTTACCTATCCTGTCCTCGATCCTATCCTATCCTCCATCCTATCCTATCCTCTATCAGATCCTCTATCCTATACTAGCCTCTACCTTATCCTCTCCCCTATCCTATCCAATTACCTACCCGATCCTCTATCCTATCCTATCCTCTATCCGATCGTATCCTCTATCCGATCCTCTATCCTATCCTATCCTCTATCCGATCCTCTATCCTATCCTATCCTCTATCCAATCCTATCCTCTATCCTATCTATCCTCTATCCTATCCTATCCTCTATCCTATCCTATCCTCTATCCTATCCTCTCCTCTATCCCATCCTATCCTCTATCCTATCCTATCCTCTATCCTATCCTCTATCCTATCCTCTATCCTATCCTTTCCTGTCCTCTATCCTATCCTATCCTATCCTCTATCCCAACCTATCCGTTATCCTATCCTATCCTCTATTCGATCCTATCCTCTATCCTATACTATCCTCTTTCCTATCCTATCCTCTATCCTATCCTATCCTCTATCCTAGCCTCAATCCTATCCTATCCTCTATCCTATCCTATCCTCAATTCTATCCTATCCTCTATCCTATCCTGTCTTCTATAATATTCTATACTCTATCCTATCCTATCCGCTATCCTACCCTATCCTCTATCCTATCCAATCCTATATCCTATACTCTATCCTATCCTATCCTGTATCCTATCCTATCGTCTATCCTATCCTATCCTCTATCCTATCCTATCCTCTATCCTATCCTATTCTCTATCCTATCCTCTATCCTGTCCTATCCTCTATACTATCCCATCCTCTATCCTATCCTATCCGCTATCCAACCCTATCCTCTATGGTATCCTATCCTCTATCCTATGCAATACTATATCCTATCCTCTATCCTATCCTATCCTCAATACTATCCTATCCTCTATCGTATCCTATCCTCTATCCTATCCAATCCTACATCCTATCCTATCCGCTATCCTATCCTATCCTCTATCCTATAATATCCTCTATCCTATCCAATCCTCTATCCTATCCTCTATCCTATTCTCTATCCAATCCTATCCTCTATCCTATCCAATCCCCTATCCTATCCTCTATCCTATCCTTTCCACTACCCTATACTTTACTCTATCCTATCCTATCCTCCATAAGATCGTATCCTCTATCCTATCCCGTCCTCTATCCTATAATATCATCTATCCTATCATATCCTGTATTATATCCTATCCTCTATAATATCCGAGCCTCTAACCTATCCTATCCTCAATCCTATCCTATCCTCTATCCTATCCAATCCCCTATCCTATCCTATCCTCTATCCTATCCTATCCTCAAGCCTATCCCATCCTCAATTCTATCCTATCCTCTTTCCTATCCTATCCTCTATCCTATCCTATCCTCTATTCTATCCTATCCTCTATCCTATCCTATCCTCTATCCTATCCTCTATCCTATACTATCCTCTACCATATCCTATCCTCTATCCTATCCAATTACCTATCCTATCCTCGATCCTATCCTATCCTCCATCCTATCCTATCCTCTATCAGATCCTCTATCCTATACTAGCCTCTACCTTATCCTCTCCCCTATCCTATCCAATTACCTATCCGATCCTCTATCCTATCCTATCCTCTATCCGATCGTATCCTCTATCAGATCCTCTATCCTATCCTATCATCTATCCTATCCTCTATCGTATCCTATCCTATCCTCTTTCCTATCCTATCCTCTATCCTATCCTATCCTCTATCCTATCCTCTATACCATCCTCTATCCTATCCTATCCTCTATCCGATCCTGTATCTTGTCCTATCCTCTATAATATCGTTTACTCTATCATATCCTATCCTCTATCCTATAATATCATCTATCCTATCCTATCCTCTATCCTATCCTATCTTTTATCCTATCCTATCCTCTATCCTATCCTATCCTCTATCCTATCCTATCCTCTATCCTATACTATCCTCTAACTTATCATATCCTCTATCCTATCCAATTACCTATCCTATCCTCTAACCTATCCTTTCCTCTATCCTATCCTATCCTCTATCCGATCCTCTATCCTATCCTCTATCCTATCCTATCCGGTCCTCTATCCTATCCTCTATCCTATACTATCCTCTACCTTATCCTATCCTCTATCCTATCCTATCCGGTCCTCTATCCTATCCTCTATCCTATACTATCCTCTACCTTATCCAATCCTCTATCCTATCCAATTACCTATCCTATCCTCGATCCTATCCTATCCTCCATCCTATCCTATCCTCTATCAGATCCTCTATCCTATACTAGCCTCTACCTTATCCTCTCCCCTATCCTATCCAATTACCTATCCGATGCCTTATCCTATCCTATCCTCTATCCGATCGTATCCTCTATCAGATCCTCTATCCTATCCTATCATCTATCCTATCCTCTATCGTATCCTATCCTATCCTCTTTCCTATCCTATCCTCTATCCTATCCTATCCTCTATCCTATCCTCTATACCATCCTCTATCCTATCCTATCCTCTATCCGATCCTCTATCCTATCCTATCCTCTATAATATCGTTTACTCTATCATATCCTATCCTCTATCCTATAATATCATCTATCCTATTCTATCCTCTATCCTATCCTATCCTCTATCCTATCGTATCCTCTATCCTATCCTCTCCTCTATCCTATCCTATCCTATCCTCTATCCTATCCTATCCTATCCTCTATCCTATCCTATCCTTTATCCTATCCTATCCTCTATTCTATCCTATCCTCTATCCTATACTATCCTCTATCCTATCCTATCCTCTATCCTATTCTATCCTCTATCCGATCCTCTATCCAATCCTATCCTTTACCCTATCCTATCCTCTATCCTACTCTATCCTCTATCCTATCCTATCCTCTATCCTATCCTATCCTCTATCCGATCCTCTATCCTATCCTATCCTCTATCCGATCCTCTATCCTATAGTATCCTCTATTCTATCCTATCCTCTATCCTATCCTATCCTTTATCCTATCCTATCCTCTATCCTATCCTATCCTGTATCCTATACTATCCTCTACCTTATCCTATCCTCTATCCTATCCTATCCTCTATCCTATCCTATCCTCTATCCTATCCTCTATCCTATCCTATCCTATCCTCTATCCTATCCTATCCTTTATCCTATCCTATCCTCTATTCTATCCTATCCTCTATCCTATACTATCCTCTATCCTATCCTATCCTCTATCCTATTCTATCCTCTATCCGATCCTCTATCCAATCCTGTCCTTTACCCTATCCTATCCTCTATCCTACTCTATCCTCTATCCTATCCTATCCTCTATCCTATCCTATCCTCTATCCGATCCTCTATCCTATCCTATCCTCTATCCGATCCTCTATCCTATCCTATCCTCTATCCTATCCTATCCTCTATCCTATCCTATCCTTTATCCTATCCTATCCTCTATCCTATCCTATCCTGTATCCTATACTATCCTCTACCTTATCCTATCCTCTATCCTATCCAATTACCTATTATATCCTCTATCCTATCCTTTCCTCTATCCTATCCTATCCTCTATCCGATCCTCTATCCTATCCTCTATCCTATCCTATCCTATCCTCTACCTTATCCTGTACTCTATCCTATCCAATTACCTATCCTATCCTCTATCCTATCCTATCCTCTATCCTATCCTATCCTCTATCCTATCCTGTCCTCTATCCTATCCTATCCTCTATCGTATCCTATTCTATCCTCTATCCTATCCTATCCTCTATCCTATCCTATCCTATCCTCTATCGTATCCTATTCTATCCTCTATCCTATCCTATCCTCTATCCTATCCTATCCTATCCTCTATCCTATCCTATCCTCTATCCTATCCTATCCTCTATCCTATCCTCTCCTCTATCCTATCCTATCCTCTATCCTATCCTATACTCTATCCTCTATCCTATCCTATCCTATCCTCTATCCTATCCTATCCTATCCTCTATCCTATCCTATCCTATCCTCTATCCTATCCTATCCTCTATCCTATCCTATCCTCTATCGTATCCTATCCTATCCTCTATCATATCCTATCCTCTATCCTATCCTATCCTATCCTCTATCGTATCCTATTCTATCCTCTATCCTATCCTATCCTCTATCCTATCCTATCCTATCCTCTATCCTATCCTATCCTCTATCCTATCCTATCCTCTATCCTATCCTCTCCTCTATCCTATCCTATCCTCTATCCTATCCTATACTCTATCCTCTATCCTATCCTATCCTATCCTCTATCCTATCCTATCCTATCCTCTATCCTATCCTATCCTCTCCTCTATCCTATCCTATCCTCTATCCTATCCTATACTCTATCCTCTATCCTATCCTATCCACTATCCTATCCTATCCTATCCTCTATCCTATCCTATCCTATCCTCTATCCTATCCTATCCTCTATCCTATCCTATCCTCTATCCTATCCTATCCTCTATCCTATCCTATCCTCTATCCTATCCTATCCTCTATCCTATCCTATCCTCTATCCTATCCTATCCTCTATCCTATCCTATCCTCTATCCTATCCTATCCTATCCTCTATCCTATCCTATCCTCTATCCTATCCTATCCTCTATCCTATCCTCTCCTCTATCCTATCCTATCCTATCCTCTATCCTATCCTATACTCTATCCTCTATCCTATCCTACCCTCTTTCCTATCCTATCATCTATCCTATCCTATCTTCTATCCTATCCTTTCCTCTATCCTATCCTATCCTCTATCCTATCCTATCCTCTATCCGATCCTCTATCCTATCCTATCCTCTATCCTATCCTCTATCCTATCCTATCCTATCCTCTATCCTATCCTATCCTTTATCCTATCCTATCCTCTATTCTATCCTATTCTCTATCCTATACTATACTCTATCCTATCCTATCCTCTATCCTATCCTATCCTCTATCCTATCCTCTATACCATCCTCTATCCTATCCTATCCTCTATCCTATCCTATCCTCTATACTATCCTCTATCCTATCCTATCCTCCATCCTATCCTATCCTCTATCCTATCCTATCCTCTATCCTATCCTATCCTCTATCCCATCCTATCCTCTATCCTTTCCTATCCTCTATCCTATCCTATCCTCTATCCGATCCTCTATCCTATCCTATCCTCTAGAATATCGTTTACTCTATCATATCCTATCCTCTATCCTATAATATCATCTATCCTATTCTATCCTCTATACTATCCTATCCTCTATCCTATCCTATCCTCTATCCTATCCTCTCCTTTATCCTATCCTATCCTCTACTCTATCCTATCCTCTATCCTATACTATCCTCTATCCTATCCTATCCTCTATCCTATTCTATCCTCTATCCGATCCTCTATCCAATCCTATCCTTTACCCTATCCTATCCTCTATCCTACTCTATCCTCTATCCTATCCTATCCTCTATCCTATCCTATCCTCTATCCTATCCTATCCTCTATCCTATCCTATCCTCTATCCGATCCTCTATCCTATCCTATCCTCTATCCTATCCTATCCTCTATCCTATCCTATCCTCTATCCTATCCTATCCTCTATCCTATCCTCTCCTCTATCCTATCCTATCCTCTATCCTATCCTATACTCTATCCTCTATCCTATCCTATCCTATCCTCTATCCTATCCTATCCTATCCTCTATCCTATCCTATCCTATCCTCTATCCTATCCTATCCTCTATCCTATCCTATCCTCTATCGTATCCTATCCTATCCTCTATCATATCCTATCCTCTATCCTATCCTATCCTATCCTCTATCGTATCCTATTCTATCCTCTATCCTATCCTATCCTCTATCCTATCCTATCCTATCCTCTATCCTATCCTATCCTCTATCCTATCCTATCCTCTATCCTATCCTCTCCTCTATCCTATCCTATCCTCTATCCTATCCTATACTCTATCCTCTATCCTATCCTATCCTATCCTCTATCCTATCCTATCCTATCCTCTATCCTATCCTATCCTCTCCTCTATCCTATCCTATCCTCTATCCTATCCTATCCTATCCTCTATCCTATCCTATCCTCTATCCTATCCTATCCTCTATCGTATCCTATCCTATCCTCTATCATATCCTATCCTCTATCCTATCCTATCCTATCCTCTATCGTATCCTATTCTATCCTCTATCCTATCCTATCCTCTATCCTATCCTATCCTATCCTCTATCCTATCCTATCCTCTATCCTATCCTATCCTCTATCCTATCCTCTCCTCTATCCTATCCTATCCTCTATCCTATCCTATACTCTATCCTCTATCCTATCCTATCCTATCCTCTATCCTATCCTATCCTTTCCTCTATCCTATCCTATCCTCTATCCGATCCTCTATCCTATCCTCTATCCTATCCTATCCTATCCTCTACCTTATCCTGTACTCTATCCTATCCAATTACCTATCCTATCCTCTATCCTATCCTATCCTCTATCCTATCCTATCCTCTATCCTATCCTGTCCTCTATCCTATCCTATCCTCTATCGTATCCTATTCTATCCTCTATCCTATCCTATCCTCTATCCTATCCTATCCTATCCTCTATCGTATCCTATTCTATCCTCTATCCTATCCTATCCTCTATCCTATCCTATCCTATCCTCTATCCTATCCTATCCTCTATCCTATCCTATCCTCTATCCTATCCTCTCCTCTATCCTATCCTATCCTCTATCCTATCCTATACTCTATCCTCTATCCTATCCTATCCTATCCTCTATCCTATCCTATCCTATCCTCTATCCTATCCTATCCTATCCTCTATCCTATCCTATCCTCTATCCTATCCTATCCTCTATCGTATCCTATCCTATCCTCTATCATATCCTATCCTCTATCCTATCCTATCCTATCCTCTATCGTATCCTATTCTATCCTCTATCCTATCCTATCCTCTATCCTATCCTATCCTATCCTCTATCCTATCCTATCCTCTATCCTATCCTATCCTCTATCCTATCCTCTCCTCTATCCTATCCTATCCTCTATCCTATCCTATACTCTATCCTCTATCCTATCCTATCCTATCCTCTATCCTATCCTATCCTATCCTCTATCCTATCCTATCCTCTCCTCTATCCTATCCTATCCTCTATCCTATCCTATACTCTATCCTCTATCCTATCCTATCCACTATCCTATCCTATCCTATCCTCTATCCTATCCTATCCTATCCTCTATCCTATCCTATCCTCTATCCTATCCTATCCTCTATCCTATCCTATCCTCTATCCTATCCTATCCTCTATCCTATCCTATCCTCTATCCTATCCTATCCTCTATCCTATCCTATCCTCTATCCTATCCTATCCTCTATCCTATCCTATCCTATCCTCTATCCTATCCTATCCTCTATCCTATCCTATCCTCTATCCTATCCTCTCCTCTATCCTATCCTATCCTATCCTCTATCCTATCCTATACTCTATCCTCTATCCTATCCTACCCTCTTTCCTATCCTATCATCTATCCTATCCTATCTTCTATCCTATCCTTTCCTCTATCCTATCCTATCCTCTATCCTATCCTATCCTCTATCCGATCCTCTATCCTATCCTATCCTCTATCCTATCCTCTATCCTATCCTATCCTATCCTCTATCCTATCCTATCCTTTATCCTATCCTATCCTCTATTCTATCCTATTCTCTATCCTATACTATACTCTATCCTATCCTATCCTCTATCCTATCCTATCCTCTATCCTATCCTCTATACCATCCTCTATCCTATCCTATCCTCTATCCTATCCTATCCTCTATACTATCCTCTATCCTATCCTATCCTCCATCCTATCCTATCCTCTATCCTATCCTATCCTCTATCCTATCCTATCCTCTATCCCATCCTATCCTCTATCCTTTCCTATCCTCTATCCTATCCTATCCTCTATCCTATCCTCTATCCTATCCTATCCTCTATCCTATCCTATTCTCTATCCTATCCTATCATCTATCCTATCCTCTATCCTATCCGATCCTCTATCCTATCCTATCCTCTATCCTATCCTCTATCCTATCCTATCCTTTATCCTATCCTATCCTCTATTCTATCCTATTCTCTATCCTATACTATCCTCTATCCTATCCTATCCTCTATCCTATCCTATCCTCTATCCTATCCTCTATACCATCCTCTATCCTATCCTATCCTCTATCCGATCCTCTATCCTATCCTATCCTCTAGAATATCGTTTACTCTATCATATCCTATCCTCTATCCTATAATATCATCTATCCTATTCTATCCTCTATACTATCCTATCCTCTATCCTATCCTATCCTCTATCCTATCCTCTCCTTTATCCTATCCTATCCTCTACTCTATCCTATCCTCTATCCTATACTATCCTCTATCCTATCCTATCCTCTATCCTATTCTATCCTCTATCCGATCCTCTATCCAATCCTATCCTTTACCCTATCCTATCCTCTATCCTACTCTATCCTCTATCCTATCCTATCCTCTATCCTATCCTATCCTCTATCCTATCCTATCCTCTATCCTATCCTATCCTCTATCCGATCCTCTATCCTATCCTATCCTCTATCCTATCCTATCCTCTATCCTATCCTATCCTCTATCCTATACTATCCTCTACCTTATCCTATCCTCTATCCTATCCAATTACCTATTATATCCTCTATCCTATCCTTTCCTCTATCCTATCCTATCCTCTATCCGATCCTCTATCCTATCCTCTATCCTATCCTATCCTATCCTCTACCTTATCCTATACTCTATCCTATCCAATTACCTATCCTATCCTATCCTCTATCCTATCCTATCCTCTATCCTATCCTATCCTCCATCCTATCCTATCCTCTATCCTATCCTATCCTCTATCCTATCCTATCCTCTATCCCATCCTATCCTCTATCCTTTCCTATCCTCTATCCTATCCTATCCTCTATCCTATCCTCTATCCTATCCTATCCTCTATCCTATCCTATTCTCTATCCTATCCTATCATCTATCCTATTCTATCCTCTATCCTATCCTATCCTCTATCCTATCCTATCCTTTATCCTATCCTATCCTCTATCCTATCCTATCCTCTATCCTATACTATCCTCTAACTTATCCTATCCTCTATCCTATCCAATTACCTATCCTATCCTCTATCCTATCCTATCCTCTATCCTATCCTATCCTCTATCCTATCCTCTCCTCTATCCTATCCTATCCTCTATCCTATCCTATCCTATCCTCTATCCTATCCTATCCTATCCTCTATCCTATCCTCTATCCTATCCTATCCTTTATCCTATCCTATCCTATCCTCTATCCTATCCTATCCTATCCTCTATCCTATCCTATCCTCTATCCTATCCTATCCTCTATCCTATCCTATCCTCTATCCTATCCTATCCTCTATCGTATCCTATCCTATCCTCTATCATATCCTATCCTCTATCCTAAACGCTCCTCAATCCTATTCTATCCTCTATCCTATCCTATCCTCTATCCTATCCTATCCTATCCTCTATCCTATCCTATCCTCTATCCTATCCTATCCTCTATCATATCCTCTCCTCTATCCTATCCTATCCTCTATCCTATCCTATACTCTATCCTCTATCCTATCCTACCCTCTTTCCTATCCTATCATCTATCCTATCCTATCTTCTATCCTATACTTTCCTCTATCTTATCCTATCCTCTATCCTATCCTATCCTCTATCCTATCCTATACTCTATCCTCTATCCTATCCTATCCTCTATTCTATCCTATCCTATCCTCTATCCTATCCTATCCTATCCTCTATCCTATCCTATCCTCTATCCTATCCTATCCTCTATCCTATCCTATCCTCTATCCTATCCTATCCTCTATCGTATCCTATCCTATCCTCTATCATATCCTATCCTCTATCCTAAACGCTCCTCAATCCTATTCTATCCTCTATCCTATCCTATCCTCTATCCTATCCTATCCTATCCTCTATCCTATCCTATCCTATCCTCTATCCTATCCTATCCTCTATCCTATCCTATCCTCTATCCTATCCTCTCCTCTATCCTATCCTATCCTCTATCGTATCCTATACTCTATCCTCTATCCTATCCTACCCTCTTTCCTATCCTATCATCTATCCTATCCTATCTTCTATCCTATCCTTTCCTCTATCCTATCCTATCCTCTATCCTATCCTATCCTCTATCCGATCCTCTATCCTATCCTATCCTCTATCCTATCCTCTATCCTATCCTATCCTATCCTCTATCCTATCCTATCCTATCCTCTATCCTATCCTCTCCTTTATCCTATCCTATCCTCTACTCTATCCTATCCTCTATCCTATCCTCTATCCTATCCTCTATTCTATCCTATCCTCTATCATATCCTATCCTCTATCCTATCCTATCCTATCCTCTATCCTATCCTATCCTCTATCCTATCCTATCCTCTATCCTATCCTCTATCCTATCCTCTATCCTATCCTCTCCTCTATCCTATCCTATCCTCTATCCTATCCTATCCTCTATCCTATACTATCCTCTAACTTATCCTATCCTCTATCCTATCCAATTACCTATCCTATCCTCTATCCTATCCTATCCTCTATCCTATCCTATCCTCTATCCTATCCTATCCTCTATCCTATCCTATCCTCTATCGTATCCTATCCTATCCTCTATCCTATCCTATCCTCTATTCTATCCTATCCTCTATCATATCCTATCCTCTATCCTATCCTACCCTCTATCCTATCCTCTATCCTATCCTCTCCTCTATCCTATCCTATCCTCTATCCTATCCTATACTCTATCCTCTATCCTATCCTATCCTCTATCCTATCCTATCCTATCCTCTATCCTATCCTATCCTATCCTCTATCCTATCCTATCCTCTATCCTATCCTATCCTCTATCCTATCCTATCCTCTATCGTATCCTATCCTATCCTCTATCATATCCTATCCTCTATCCTAAACGCTCCTCAATCCTATTCTATCCTCTATCCTATCCTATCCTCTATCCTATCCTATCCTCTATC
Organism: Halictus rubicundus; assembly: GCF_050948215.1. Classification (NCBI taxonomy): domain Eukaryota; kingdom Metazoa; phylum Arthropoda; class Insecta; order Hymenoptera; family Halictidae; genus Halictus; species Halictus rubicundus. Next base: position 211,474 of record NW_027488905.1, read on the forward strand.
CTATCCTATCCTATCCTCTATCCTATCCTATCCTCTATCCTATCCTATCCTCTATCCTATCCTCTCCTCTATCCTATCCTATCCTCTATCGTATCCTATACTCTATCCTCTATCCTATCCTACCCTCTTTCCTATCCTATCATCTATCCTATCCTATCTTCTATCCTATCCTTTCCTCTATCCTATCCTATCCTCTATCCTATCCTATCCTCTATCCGATCCTCTATCCTATCCTATCCTCTATCCTATCCTCTATCCTATCCTATCCTATCCTCTATCCTATCCTCTCCTTTATCCTATCCTATCCTCTACTCTATCCTATCCTCTATCCTATACTATCCTCTATCCTATCCTATCCTCTATCCTATTCTATCCTCTATCCGATCCTCTATCCTATCCTATCCTCTATCATATCCTATCCTCTATCCTATCCCATCCTCTATCCTATCCTATCATCTATCCTATCCTCTATCGTATCCTATCCTATCCTCTTTCCTATCCTATCCTCTATCCTATCCTATCCTCTATCCTATCCTCTATACCATCCTCTATCCTATCCTATCCTCTATCCGATCCTCTATCCTATCCTATCCTCTATAATATCGTTTACTCTATCATATCCTATCCTCTATCCTATAATATCATCTATCCTATTCTATCCTCTATCCTATCCTATCCTCTATCCTATCGTATCCTCTATCCTATCCTATCTTCTATCCTATCCTTTCCTCTATCCTATCCTATCCTCCATCCTATCCTATCCTCTATCCGATCCTCTGTCCTATCCTATCCTCTATCCTATCCTCTATCCTATCCTATCCTATCCTCTATCCTATCCTATCCTATCCTCTTTCCTATCCTATCCTCTATCCTATCCTATCCTCTATCCTATCCTCTATACCATCCTCTATCCTATCCTATCCTCTATCCGATCCTCTATCCTATCCTATCCTCTATAATATCGTTTACTCTATCATATCCTATCCTCTATCCTATAATATCATCTATCCTATTCTATCCTCTATCCTATACTATCCTCTATCCTATCCTATCCTTTATCCTATCCTATCCTCTATCCTATCCTATCCTCTATCCTATACTATCCTCTAACTTATCCTATCCTCTATCCTATCCAATTACCTATCCTATCCTCTATCCTATCCTATCCTCTATCCTATCCTATCCTCTATCCTATCCTATCCTCTATCCTATCCTATCCTCTATCCTATCCTATCCTCTATCGTATCCTATCCTATCCTCTATCATATCCTATCCTCTATCCTAAACGCTCCTCAATCCTATTCTATCCTCTATCCTATCCTATCCTCTATCCTATCCTATCCTATCCTCTATCCTATCCTATCCTCTATCCTATCCTATCCTCTATCCTATCCTATCCTCTATCCTATCCTCTATCCTATCCTCTCCTCTATCCTATCCTATCCTCTATCCTATCCTATCCTCTATCCTATACTATCCTCTAACTTATCCTATCCTCTATCCTATCCAATTACCTATCCTATCCTCTATCCTATCCTATCCTCTATCCTATCCTATCCTCTATCCTATCCTATCCTCTATCGTATCCTATCCTATCCTCTATCCTATCCTATCCTCTATCCTATCCTATCCTCTATCCTATCCTATCCTCTATCCTATCCTATCCTCTATCCTATCCTCTATCCTATCCTCTCCTCTATCCTATCCTATCCTCTATCCTATCCTATACTCTATCCTCTATCCTATCCTATCCTCTATCCTATCCTATCCTCTCCTCTATCCTATCCTATCCTCTATCGTATCCTATACTCTATCCTCTATCCTATCCTACCCTCTTTCCTATCCTATCATCTATCCTATCCTATCTTCTATCCTATCCTTTCCTCTATCCTATCCTATCCTCTATCCTATCCTATCCTCTATCCGTTCCTCTATCCTATCCTATCCTCTATCCTATCCTCTATCCTATCCTATCCTATCCTCTATCCTATCCTATCCTATCCTCTATCCTATCCTATCCTATCCTCTATCCTATCCTATCCTTTATCCTATCCTATCCTCTATTCTATCCTATTCTCTATCCTATATTATCCTCTATCCTATCCTATCCTCTATCCTATCCTATCCTCTATCCTATCCTCTATACCATCCTCTATCCTATCCTATCCTCTATCCGATCCTCTAGCCTATCCTATCCTCTATAATATCGTTTACTCTATCATACCCTATCCTCTATCCTATAATATCATCTATCCTATTCTATCCTCTATCCTATCCTATCCTCTATCCTATCGTATCCTCTATCCTATCCTCTCCTCTATCCTATCCTATCCTCTATCCTATCCTACCCTCTTTCCTATCCTATCATCTATCCGATCCTCTATCCTATCCTATCCTCTATCCGATCCTCTATCCTATCCTCTCCTCTATTCTATCCTATCCTCTATCCTATCCTATCCTCTATCATATCCTATCCTCTATCCGATCCTCTATCCTATCCTATCCTCTATCCGATCCTCTATCCTATCCTATCCTCTATCCTATCCTATCCTCTATCCTATCCTATCCTTTATCCTATCCTATCCTCTATCCTATCCTATCCTCTAATCCTATACTATCCTCTACCTTATCCTATCCTCTATCCTATCCAATTACCTATCCTATCCTCTATCCTATCCTTTCCTCTATCCTATCCTATCCTCTACCCTATCCTCTATCCTATCCTCTATCCTATCCTATCCTCTATCCTATCCTATCCTCTATCCTATCCTATCCTCTATCCCATCCTATCCTCTAATCCTATACTATCCTCTACCTTATCCTATCCTCTATCCTATCCAATTACCTATCCTATCCTCTATCCTATCCTTTCCTCTATCCTATCCTATCCTCCATCCTATCCTATCCTCTATCCGATCCTCTGTCCTATCCTATCCTCTATCCTATCCTCTATCCTATCCTATCCTATCCTCTATCCTATCCTATCCTATCCTCTTTCCTATCCTATCCTCTATCCTATCCTATCCTCTATCCTATCCTCTATACCATCCTCTATCCTATCCTATCCTCTATCCGATCCTCTATCCTATCCTATCCTCTATAATATCGTTTACTCTATCATATCCTATCCTCTATCCTATAATATCATCTATCCTATTCTATCCTCTATCCTATACTATCCTCTATCCTATCCTATCCTTTATCCTATCCTATCCTCTATCCTATCCTATCCTCTATCCTATACTATCCTCTAACTTATCCTATCCTCTATCCTATCCAATTACCTATCCTATCCTCTATCCTATCCTATCCTCTATCCTATCCTATCCTCTATCCTATCCTATCCTCTATCCTATCCTATCCTCTATCCTATCCTATCCTCTATCGTATCCTATCCTATCCTCTATCATATCCTATCCTCTATCCTAAACGCTCCTCAATCCTATTCTATCCTCTATCCTATCCTATCCTCTATCCTATCCTATCCTATCCTCTATCCTATCCTATCCTCTATCCTATCCTATCCTCTATCCTATCCTATCCTCTATCCTATCCTCTATCCTATCCTCTCCTCTATCCTATCCTATCCTCTATCCTATCCTATCCTCTATCCTATACTATCCTCTAACTTATCCTATCCTCTATCCTATCCAATTACCTATCCTATCCTCTATCCTATCCTATCCTCTATCCTATCCTATCCTCTATCCTATCCTATCCTCTATCGTATCCTATCCTATCCTCTATCCTATCCTATCCTCTATCCTATCCTATCCTCTATCCTATCCTATCCTCTATCCTATCCTATCCTCTATCCTATCCTCTATCCTATCCTCTCCTCTATCCTATCCTATCCTCTATCCTATCCTATACTCTATCCTCTATCCTATCCTATCCTCTATCCTATCCTATCCTCTCCTCTATCCTATCCTATCCTCTATCGTATCCTATACTCTATCCTCTATCCTATCCTACCCTCTTTCCTATCCTATCATCTATCCTATCCTATCTTCTATCCTATCCTTTCCTCTATCCTATCCTATCCTCTATCCTATCCTATCCTCTATCCGTTCCTCTATCCTATCCTATCCTCTATCCTATCCTCTATCCTATCCTATCCTATCCTCTATCCTATCCTATCCTATCCTCTATCCTATCCTATCCTATCCTCTATCCTATCCTATCCTTTATCCTATCCTATCCTCTATTCTATCCTATTCTCTATCCTATATTATCCTCTATCCTATCCTATCCTCTATCCTATCCTATCCTCTATCCTATCCTCTATACCATCCTCTATCCTATCCTATCCTCTATCCGATCCTCTAGCCTATCCTATCCTCTATAATATCGTTTACTCTATCATACCCTATCCTCTATCCTATAATATCATCTATCCTATTCTATCCTCTATCCTATCCTATCCTCTATCCTATCGTATCCTCTATCCTATCCTCTCCTCTATCCTATCCTATCCTCTATCCTATCCTACCCTCTTTCCTATCCTATCATCTATCCGATCCTCTATCCTATCCTATCCTCTATCCGATCCTCTATCCTATCCTCTCCTCTATCCTATCCTATCCTCTATCCTATCCTATCCTCTATCATATCCTATCCTCTATCCGATCCTCTATCCTATCCTATCCTCTATCCGATCCTCTATCCTATCCTATCCTCTATCCTATCCTATCCTCTATCCTATCCTATCCTTTATCCTATCCTATCCTCTATCCTATCCTATCCTCTAATCCTATACTATCCTCTACCTTATCCTATCCTCTATCCTATCCAATTACCTATCCTATCCTCTATCCTATCCTTTCCTCTATCCTATCCTATCCTCTACCCTATCCTCTATCCTATCCTCTATCCTATCCTATCCTCTATCCTATCCTATCCTCTATCCTATCCTATCCTCTATCCCATCCTATCCTCTATCCTTTCCTATCCTCTATCCTATCCTATCCTCTATCCTATCCTCTATCCTATCCTATCCTCTATCCTATCCTATTCTCTATCCTATCCTATCATCTATCCTATTCTATCCTCTACCCTATCCTATCCTCTATCCTATCCTATCCTTTATCCTATCCTATCCTCTATCCTATCCTATCCTCTATCCTATCCTATCCTCTATCCTATTCTATCCTCTATCCTATCCTATAGTCTATCCTCTATCCTATCCTACCCTCTTTCCTATCCTATCATCTATCCGATCCTCTATCCTATCCTATCCTCTATCCGATCCTCTATCCTATCCTCTCCTCTATCCTATCCTATCCTCTATCCTATCCTATCCTTTATCCTATCCTATCCTCTATCCTATCCTATCCTCTATCCTATCCTATCCTCTATCCTATCCTATCCTCTATCCTATCCTATCCTCTATCCTATCCTCTATCCTATCCTCTCCTCTATCCTATCCTATCCTCTATCCTATCCTATACTCTATCCTCTATCCTATCCTATCCTCTATCCTATCCTATCCTCTCCTCTATCCTATCCTATCCTCTATCGTATCCTATACTCTATCCTCTATCCTATCCTACCCTCTTTCCTATCCTATCATCTATCCTATCCTATCTTCTATCCTATCCTTTCCTCTATCCTATCCTATCCTCTATCCTATCCTATCCTCTATCCGTTCCTCTATCCTATCCTATCCTCTATCCTATCCTCTATCCTATCCTATCCTATCCTCTATCCTATCCTATCCTATCCTCTATCCTATCCTATCCTATCCTCTATCCTATCCTATCCTTTATCCTATCCTATCCTCTATTCTATCCTATTCTCTATCCTATATTATCCTCTATCCTATCCTATCCTCTATCCTATCCTATCCTCTATCCTATCCTCTATACCATCCTCTATCCTATCCTATCCTCTATCCGATCCTCTAGCCTATCCTATCCTCTATAATATCGTTTACTCTATCATACCCTATCCTCTATCCTATAATATCATCTATCCTATTCTATCCTCTATCCTATCCTATCCTCTATCCTATCGTATCCTCTATCCTATCCTCTCCTCTATCCTATCCTATCCTCTATCCTATCCTACCCTCTTTCCTATCCTATCATCTATCCGATCCTCTATCCTATCCTATCCTCTATCCGATCCTCTATCCTATCCTCTCCTCTATCCTATCCTATCCTCTATCCTATCCTATCCTCTATCATATCCTATCCTCTATCCGATCCTCTATCCTATCCTATCCTCTATCCGATCCTCTATCCTATCCTATCCTCTATCCTATCCTATCCTCTATCCTATCCTATCCTTTATCCTATCCTATCCTCTATCCTATCCTATCCTCTAATCCTATACTATCCTCTACCTTATCCTATCCTCTATCCTATCCAATTACCTATCCTATCCTCTATCCTATCCTTTCCTCTATCCTATCCTATCCTCTACCCTATCCTCTATCCTATCCTCTATCCTATCCTATCCTCTATCCTATCCTATCCTCTATCCTATCCTATCCTCTATCCCATCCTATCCTCTATCCTTTCCTATCCTCTATCCTATCCTATCCTCTATCCTATCCTCTATCCTATCCTATCCTCTATCCTATCCTATTCTCTATCCTATCCTATCATCTATCCTATTCTATCCTCTACCCTATCCTATCCTCTATCCTATCCTATCCTTTATCCTATCCTATCCTCTATCCTATCCTATCCTCTATCCTATCCTATCCTCTATCCTATTCTATCCTCTATCCTATCCTATAGTCTATCCTCTATCCTATCCTACCCTCTTTCCTATCCTATCATCTATCCGATCCTCTATCCTATCCTATCCTCTATCCGATCCTCTATCCTATCCTCTCCTCTATCCTATCCTATCCTCTATCCTATCCTATCCTTTATCCTATCCTATCCTCTATCCTATCCTATCCTCTATCCTATACTATCCTCTACCTTATCCTATCCTCTATCCTACTCTATCCTCTATCCTATCCTATCCTCTATAATATCCTATCCTCTATCCTATCCTATCCTCTATAATATCCTATCCTCTATCCGATCCTCTATCCTATCCTATCCTCTATCCGATCCTCTATCCTATCCTATCCTCTATCCTATCCTATCCTCTATCCTATCCTATCCTTTATCCTATCCTATCCTCTATCCTATCCTATCCTCTATCCTATACTATCCTCTACCTTATCCTATCCTCTATCCTATCCAATTACCTATCCTATCCTCTATCCTATCCTTTCCTCTATCCTATCCTATCCTCTATCCTATCCTCTATCCTATCCTCTATCCTATCCTCTATCCTATCCTATCCTCTATCCTATCCTATCCTCTATCCTATCCTATCCTCTATCCCATCCTATCCTCTATCCTTTCCTATCCTCTATCCTATCCTATCCTCTATCCTATCCTCTATCCTATCCTATCCTCTATCCTATCCTATTCTCCATCCTATCCTATCATCTATCCTATTCTATCCTCTACCCTATCCTATCCTCTATCCTATCCTATCCTTTATCCTATCCTATCCTCTATCCTATCCTATCCTCTATCCTATCCTATCCTCTATCCTATCCTATCCTCTATCCTATCCTATCCTCTATCCTATCCTATCCTCTATCCTATCCTATCCTCTATCCTATCCTATCCTCTATCCTATCCTATCCTCTATCCTATCCTATCCTCTATCGTATCCTATCCTATCCTCTATCATATCCTATCCTCTATCCTAAACGCTCCTCAATCCTATTCTATCCTATATCCTATCCTATCCTCTATCCTATCCTATCCTATTATCTATCCTATCCTATCCTCTATCCTATCCTATCCTCTATCCTATCCTCTCCTCTATCCTATCCTATCCTCTATCCTATCCTATTCTCTATCCTATCCTATCATCTCTCCTATTCTATCCTCTATCCTATCCTATCCTCTATCCTATCCTATCCAATTACCTATCCTATCCTCTATCCTATCCTATCCTCTATCCTATCCTATCCTCTATCCTATCCTATCCTCTATCGTATCCTATTCTATCCTCTATCCTATCATCTATCCGATCCTCTATCCTATCCTATCCTCTATCCGATCCTCTATCCTATCCTCTCCTCTATCCTATCCTATCCTCTATCCTATCCTATCCTTTATCCTATCCTATCCTCTATCCTATCCTATCCTCTATCCTATACTATCCTCTACCTTATCCTATCCTCTATCCTACTCTATCCTGTATCCTATCCTATCCTCTATCATATCCTATCCTCTATCCGATCCTCTATCCTATCCTATCCTCTATCCGATCCTCTATCCTATCCTATCCTCTATCCTATCCTATCCTCTATCCTATCCTATCCTTTATCCTATCCTATCCTCTATCCTATCCTATCCTCTATCCTATACTATCCTCTACCTTATCCTATCCTCTATCCTATCCAATTACCTATCCTATCCTCTATCCTATCCTTTCCTCTATCCTATCCTATCCTCTATCCTATCCTCTATCCTATCCTCTATCCTATCCTCTATCCTATCCTCTATCCTATCCTATCCTCTATCCTATCCTATCCTCTATCCTATCCTATCCTCTATCCCATCCTATCCTCTATCCTTTCCTATCCTCTATCCTATCCTATCCTCTATCCTATCCTCTATCCTATCCTATCCTCTATCCTATCCTATTCTCCATCCTATCCTATCATCTATCCTATTCTATCCTCTACCCTATCCTATCCTCTATCCTATCCTATCCTTTATCCTATCCTATCCTCTATCCTATCCTATCCTCTATCCTATCCTATCCTCTATCCTATCCTATCCTCTATCCTATCCTATCCTCTATCCTATCCTATCCTCTATCCTATCCTATCCTCTATCCTATCCTATCCTCTATCCTATCCTATCCTCTATCCTATCCTATCCTCTATCCTATCCTATCCTCTATCCTATCCTATCCTCTATCCTATCCTATCCTCTATCCTATCCTATCCTCTATCGTATCCTATCCTATCCTCTATCCTAAACGCTCCTCAATCCTATTCTATCCTCTATCCTATCCTATCCTCTATCCTATCCTATCCTATTATCTATCCTATCCTATCCTCTATCCTATCCTATCCTCTATCCTATCCTCTCCTCTATCCTATCCTATCCTCTATCCTATCCTATTCTCTATCCTATCCTATCATCTATCCTATTCTATCCTCTATCCTATCCTATCCTCTATCCTATCCTATCCAATTACCTATCCTATCCTCTATCCTATCCTATCCTCTATCCTATCCTATCCTCTATCCTATCCTATCCTCTATCCTATCCTATCCTCTATCCTATCCTATCCTCTATCCTATCCTATCCTTTATCCTATCCTATCCTCTATCCTATCCTATCCTCTATCCTATACTATCCTCTACCTTATCCTATCCTCTATCCTATCCAATTACCTATCCTATCCTCTATCCTATCCTTTCCTCTATCCTATCCTATCCTCTATCCTATCCTATCCTCTATCCTATACTATCCTCTACCTTATCCTATCCTCTATCCTACTCTATCCTGTATCCTATCCTATCCTCTATCATATCCTATCCTCTATCCGATCCTCTATCCTATCCTATCCTCTATCCGATCCTCTATCCTATCCTATCCTCTATCCTATCCTATCCTCTATCCTATCCTATCCTTTATCCTATCCTATCCTCTATCCTATCCTATCCTCTATCCTATACTATCCTCTACCTTATCCTATCCTCTATCCTATCCAATTACCTATCCTATCCTCTATCCTATCCTTTCCTCTATCCTATCCTATCCTCTATCCTATCCTCTATCCTATCCTCTATCCTATCCTCTATCCTATCCTCTATCCTATCCTCTATCCTATCCTATCCTCTATCCTATCCTATCCTCTATCCTATCCTATCCTCTATCCCATCCTATCTTCTATCCTTTCCTATCCTCTATCCTATCCTATCCTCTATCCTATCCTCTATCCTATCCTATCCTCTATCCTATCCTATTCTCCATCCTATCCTATCATCTATCCTATTCTATCCTCTACCCTATCCTATCCTCTATCCTATCCTATCCTTTATCCTATCCTATCCTCTATCCTATCCTATCCTCTATCCTATCCTATCCTCTATCCTATCCTATCCTCTATCCTATCCTATCCTCTATCCTATCCTATCCTCTATCCTATCCTATCCTCTATCCTATCCTATCCTCTATCCTATCCTATCCTCTATCCTATCCTATCCTCTATCGTATCCTATCCTATCCTCTATCATATCCTATCCTCTATCCTAAACGCTCCTCAATCCTATTCTATCCTCT